>NW_007062047.1:479026-543945 GCF_000164805.1 Carlito syrichta
CGGCTCGGGGGCGGTGGCCACGGGAACACCTCGGCAGGCGCGTGGACCGCAGCACTGGGGCGCGGACCTCTCGCGACTGGGGCCCCGATCCCTCCCCTTGCCACCGCTCCCGGGAGCAGGGAGGCAGCGCAGCATGCTCGTCACCCGTCCCGGTGCGGCGACCTGAAGTCGCGGGAGCCTGCGTGACTTGCGAAGGTTGAGTCCGAGGCGGGGGTGGCAGGTGGAACTTTGCGCAGACCCCTTTGGAATCTCGGAGCCGCTGGGGAAGTCGGTCACCCCCGCGTGGGACCCGGGCTCCTGGGGCCCCACTCCCGCTGGCTTCTCGCCTTCGGTCCCGCTTTTCAGGAGCCGCAGGTGCGCGCGGTGCGGGTCGCGCGACCGGTCCCGAGCCGGACTCCCGCCCGGGGTCAGTTTAAAACACGCCCTGCTGTCTGGTGGTGCTAGGGTGGGGAGCGGGTTCGAGCGGCCGTTCGCGCAGGGGAGCCTCGAGCACTGTCCTAGGACCTTCTTCCACGCGCCCAGCTCCCTAGATCCGGTCCCGCTAGGGTCATGAGGCCGTCCAGGGGGAGGAGGCCGGCACTGGGCCCCCTGAGCTGGGAGGGCGGCGGGTCAGAGAGCGTGTTTGATTTCTTGGGGGATTTGATCGCTGGCTTAGGATGACTTGTTTGGGCTTTGTTTGTGGCTTGGTCTTTTGAATGGCAGCTGAGGTCTGTGAACTGGACTAGCAAGACACCAGAAAGACCCCATGAGTAGTTCCCTTTTTAACAACTAAACGCCTGCAGGCTTCCTTCCTGGCAGCTAGTCTGCTCCATCCAGGGTGTTTGGCAGAGGGACTTTTCAGGTCTGCCTCCTGGGGGGCAGTGTGGTGCAGGGACCAGCCTGGCTCTGCTGGCTTCTCTGTTCTCTGCCAGGCAGGGGCTGCGCGCTTCAGGCAGGTCACGGTGCTGGGGAGAGCAGGGAAGCATCTGCCTCTGAAAGGAGCCTGTGGGTCCAGAGTCCCCTGTGGTGCTGGGGCACAGACTCAACCCTCCTCCAGTTCGCTCCTGCCCTTTCTGCTCTTTGGAGATTCCTCAGTCTCAGTGCCGGGGGCCCCTGGTACACGGTGTAGCCAGCGGCCTTCCTCTGCCAAAGCAGGGGGCTGATGGTCCTGCTGCCTCTCTATGCCCACATCCTCTTCTGCATTGCCCGTGGGGAGGGGGCAACTCTGCGGTGACCCTCATCCCTGCCCCTTTGTGCCCAGCAGGATGACCTGTCAGGAATAGTGAATCACACCTTGTGTTCCTACTGGCCAGAGTCACAGCCCCGGGTCATCTGCCTGTAATAGCGTCCCCTGCAGAGATCCCAGAGGGCCCGTTATCCCTACTCCGGTCTTCCCACTCTCCACACAATTTTCTTTGATGTTGTAAATCCCATGTGTAGTGAGCTTGCAACAAGCTGTATGAAGTACCTACATTTCAGGTGTCTGTGTGTTGAGGACGGCTGTTGCTTAATTGGACTGGTGCCTCACCTGCCTTTTCCAGTAAGCCCAGGGGTCATTCTGTTGCCACCCCACTGTTTTTATAGCTGGAGAAGCTGCTGAGGATAAGACCCCAGGTGGAGGGAGACTGGGCTCAGGCCTGGCCTTGCTGAATGTCTACCTACACAACTTACCAGATCCGGTGTCAGTAAGATTCATTCATAAACAGTCCCTGAACGTTTACGCTGTGCCAGGCACTGTCCAGGTGCTGGGACCGAGGGCACCACCTTCTTGATGTTGGTGAGAAAGGCTTAGAATGGCCTGTCTCGCGATCCTTGAGCTGATGTGTTGGCTGGCATGCTCGCAGTTTCAGGGAAGGATTCTCAGAAGCAGGATTCATTAAATCAGACCTTGGAGGAGGGTGCAGGTGCTTGACCTGGGGGGGAGGCCTTGGTGTCAGCGGTCTCACTGACCAGGGGCCCTCAGAGACGGAGATCAGCTGCTGGGGAGATCAGCTGCCCCCAGCAGGACAGTTAGAGTCAGCTGAAATCCCTCTCCCACTCCAGGAAGGAGAGAGGGCTTAGCATCGCAGGCTCGCCAAGACAAGGAGAAAACCTGGTGAAGGCTGATCCCTGGCTGCTTCCCCGGGTGAGCAGGGTGAGAAGCCATGGCAATGTACCCCTCGGGCCTTTCTTCTCCCCAAGAAGCTCCGCTTCTCTGGGTCTGCGTGTGGGCAGCTGCTGTTGTGGTAACGAATCCGGCACGGGCGACAGCCCTCCCGAACCACCCGGGCTTTGACTCATTTCCTCACATCTCCTCCAGCTGGTTAAAGGACACAGGAAGCCAGCCGCGGGGTCCAGCGGATACTGGGGGCCGGCTGCACGAGGAGGCCAGCGGTCCTGGTCAGGGCTGTGGCCTGTCTCTCCCGCATGGGTCTGGGAGCTGGCAGACTGGGCCGTGGGAAGGCCCGCATGTTGCTACATTCGTGTGTGGCAACTTCTAAAAAGTGGGACTGAGTGACATTTGCAGGAGTCCGAGCATGAGGATTTTCTGGGCAGCTTCAGTAACTTGATCCAGTATCTTCCCTGCTGCTAGTCCAGGTGAGGAGGACCTGGAAGGGAGGTGCAGCTCAGAAGCTGGCTGCGAGGGCAAAGCGGCGTTGTCATGGCTGCACGTGGAGCGCCCATGTGAGGCAGCCAGGCTGCGCGGGGCTGTCGGCAAAGCTGGACGCTGCTCATCTTGGGACTTAAGACTCTTGAAGGATAGCAGGCAACTGTGAGACTGTAGCCCGGGGCATGTTTAATTCGGCCCACATGACGCTTCTCAGAAAACATTGGGGCTGTATTTAAAAATTGAGAATTTTGATCAAGAGCTTTATTTTCGGTTTCTTTGAAGAACTGAAGACCCTTTAGATGGGCCTGTGCTGTTCAACTTGTGCTGGCCTTTGAGGTCTCACTGCCAGCCTGTGGGCCTGGTGAATGTGAGTGAGCTGGGCAGATGACATGTGCAGGCCCATGTGTTATACCCAGGGCTCCTGGTGGAGGGCTCCGCGTATGTTGCTCAACCCTCTTGTGTTTGAGGGTTTCCTCCTGGTTTTGTCACTCACTAATTCTGGCAAATTCCTTAACCTCTCTGTGCCAGTAAACGTGTCACTACGCATAGACCTTTACCAGGGCACGGCACAAGACATCCTCAGTGTACATTAGCCATTAACTATTTTCCCTGGAAGGGGACTCATGCTTGCTCTGGGTGTGATTGCTCTAAACATCAGAGGGTGGTTTTCGTAGAGGGCCCTGCAGTGTGGGGTGTGCCAGGCACCTGAGGAGGTGAAACCTCCCCGAGCTGTGGGATTTGCCTGTGTTTCTGTGATCTTGCTCACAGTACCAGTGAGTCCTGATTTGGCTGCTTTGAAATGAAATAAACTGTATTTTCTTTTGTCTTGAGATGTATTTCGCTTTTGTTAAGAGATGGGATCCGTTGGTCTTGGAGGTTGAACTTGAACTTATTTTCCCCCAGACTCATGCATCTTGGAGGGTCTCTGCACCAGAAGCAGCACACCAGTCACCTCCTCCATCCACCTTTCTCTTGTGCCTCCGTGGGTGTTTGGTCTCGACGTACTTTCTCCCAGCACCGCTGTGCGCACCTTTCTGACAGCCAGGCCTTCAACATTTTGGCAGGATTTACTTAAGGCTGAAGCCATGTCGCTCTTGAAGGCTCAGGAGGGGCATTGGCTCTGTGTGGCCCCAGCCTCTCCCTGAGCGTCATCTGCATCTGAGGAAAGGGAGTGAGGACCGTGGAGTTTTGGGGGTGAAGCAGGCTCTGCCTGGGGCACATGGAGCCCTCAGGACTCAGGGACACCACCATTAGGCTGGCCTCCTGGGTTCTTCTGTCTGCTTCTCTAGGCAACCCTTGGAAAGGGTGTGGTCATCCGACCCTATTAAGAGGAAGCATGTGCTTTCAGTGTCCAGCCCGGGTGTTGGCAGTGCCACATCTCTGCCCAGTCCTCTTTTTAGTTAGCCTCATCGCAGGCCACTCCCCACAGGGGGCGCAGCCTCTGGATGAGGGCAGGTTGGGAGAAGGTCTGCCATGCCCTTTTCTTCCAGGAGGATGAGAGTAAGTGCGTGGAGCTCACCAGGTCCAGGAACCCAACAACCTTACCAAGAGGTTGTGAAAACCCGAATGAGCTGGGCAAGGTGGCTCACACCTGCCATCCCAGCACTTTGGGAGGTGGAGACGAGAGGATTGCTGGAGTCCAGGGGTTCGAGACCAACCTGGGCAACTTAGTGAGACCTTATCTTTACAATAAGTCAAAAAATTATACGGGCATGTTGGCATATGCCTATGGTTCCAGCTCCTTAGAAGACTGAGGAGGAAGGATCGCCTGAGCCCAGCAGGTCAAGTCTACAGTGACTGTGAGCATGCCACTACACTCTAGTCTGGGTGACAAAGTGAGACTCTGACTCAAAAAAGAAAAGAAATCCCAAGAGGAAGGAGCCCAGGGAGCCAGTGTGTCCATCACCCTTGGCTGATGCAGGTGCTGGTAGGTGCTGATGCGGCATCTCCCCTCTGCAGCACTGGTATGTAATAGAAGTTCTGTGAACATTCTGGATTCAGTTGAACAAAGGCTCGTTGACCCCAGTGCCAGGGTCCTCTCGTGGTACAGAGGTGGGGTGGGGAGGACTCCAAGCAGGACACGGTGGTTCTTAGTGCAGAGTGCTCCAGCAGGGCCTTACAGGGAGGAACTTAGGTCCTGAGGCAGCTGATGGAGATAAGGCATCAGTATAGGGTCCACGGGAGAGCAAATCTTGGTGAGTGTGTGCACCTGTGAGGGGGGGAATTGCGGCTTCTGCTGGGGGAGTGAGATAGCAGGATTATGGAGGAGTGCGGTCTGGGAGGGGATGGAGTAGAGTCTTGAGGAGGGACTGGGTCCCTGGGTGGGGGATGGAGTGGGGACCCTGGGGGACTGGCTGGGGAGTTGGTGGGGATGGGGTGGGCCAGGATTGCTCTGCTTGGCCACAAGGAGTGTTGGGGGAGGCTGAGTCTAGGGTTAGGTCTGGTCCAGATGATGAGGAAGGCTTGCTTGCCCAGTTGAGATGGGCCTGACCCAGGAGGTGCCAGGCTAACCTTCTGGGGCCGCCTGCTCTCTGTCCTAGGCCGACTTCCCCGGCTGCCCCAGTACACGAGGCCCAGGTCAAGTATTGCTGTGAACAGCCAAGACCAAGAGAGAGATTTCTTTTTTTTTTAATTTTAAGAAAACACACTTAATATACATGATCTTAAGCAATTTAAGTGTATAACAACAGTGCTAAGTGCACTCTTTGCTGTGAGCCCAACCTCGGAACTATCTTGTAAAATAAGCTCCTACCCTTTAAACAACCACTCCCCTCCTTCACCCAGCCCTGGCAGTCACCGGCCCACTTTCTGTTCTGGCATTTGACTATTCCAGGTACCTCATATAAATGGAATTGTACAGTTTTCATCTTTTTCCAACTGGTTTATTTCACTTAGTAAAAACTCTCAAGGTTCATGCATGTTGTAACAAGATTTTCAATATTTAAAATTTTAAAAAATATTTTAAAAAATTTTGTTTACTTATTCATATTTTCATAGAGGAAAGGTCTCACTATTGTTGCCCAGACTGGTCTCGAACTCCTAGGCTGAAGGGATCCTCCCGCTTCAACCTCCCAAAGTGCTGGGATTACAGGTGTGAGCCACTGAGCCCAGCCAGCATTTCCTTCCTTTTTGAGGCTGAATGGGCCTTGGCTGTATGGATGGCCCACATCTGCTCATCGTGATCCTTCCATGGACATTCAGGTTTTTGTGGGCGGTTGTGAGAGAGGCTGTGAGCACAAGCTGTGCTGGGGGTCTGGGGGAGGTCTGTGGAGGCTCTTAGGTTGTTAGCCCAGGGTGAGGGCTGGGTCTTGGTGGAGCACTGGGCCAGGGACAGCAGGGTCTTGGGGTGGAGGGCCTGGCATTAGGGTGTGTAGTGACTTTGTGCACCCATGGCTGGACCATGTGTGGGCGCTAGGGAGGTGGAGGAGGGGAGGAGGGAGCAGCGAGCAGTGGGTGGAGTCGATGGGATGGAAGGGAGGAGGCCTGCTTCATGGGGGTGGGGGAGGGGGAGGCTGGTGCTGGACTCTGCTGGGCTTGGTCCTCAGTTGTCCATAGGCTACATTGACTCGAACCTGACTTAGCTATGATGGTGGGTGACTGAATTTCTCTAGGGTCAGACCCACGAGAGACATCGAGCACAACTCAGAAGCTCTGTGGCTTCTGGAAGCACTGGGGCCTCGCGGAGTCCAGTGTTCTTGAGGATGTGTGTCCTGGCAGACCGCCCTGTCCCTTCCCCATCAGGCCATTTTCAGGGTGTGCTTTATGTTTTTCTCAGAACAGTGTGGACGCTGGGTGTGGGAAGGACCCGGGTTGGTGAGAGCCTGGGAAAGGAAGAAATTGGATTTATTAAGCCTGGCGAAGGCGAGGTTGGCGAGGCTTGGCGGATGACAGTCCTCAAATATTTGCAGTGTGCCAGTGAGGGAAGAGCAAAATGCCTGGAGTTTGCATTGCCGCAGAAGGAAATGGAGATTTTTTTTAAGGGAAGATTCTCTAATTGGAAGGGCTGGAAAGACTTCACTGTGTCACCAGAGCTGGTTATCAGGCCTTGGCTGTAGGCAGGAGGAGGCCAGACCCTCGTCGTTTTGAAGTGCTTCTTGCGCCTGCCCAGCTCTGGCGGCTTGATAACCCTTAAGGGCCTGCTTGGAAATGGGAAGTAAGTAGCCATCTCGTCTCTGCCGGCTACTGCCGGTGGAGTGTTCTCACGAGTGCCGGGGACTCGAACACCAGCGCTGCGTTCACAATTTCAGCCGATGAAGAATCCACAGCCCAAATGGGTTATTGATCTGCTGGGGTGGGGGCCCAGCCACAGAACAGATTGTGCAGCATGATACTCAACTGGGTGTCAGAGTAAGACAAATGGACAGGAAGTTGGAGGCTGAGGACACCTGCTGGCCCCTTGGGATCTCGCCTGGGAAGGCTATGCTGTGCCCGCAGGTTGCAGCCTCTGGGCTGAGGCCATGAGAACAAAGGACATGCCCTGAGGCCCCCTTCCCTTGGTGACACTGGACACTTGTCCACTCTGGCTTGCCCTCATCTGACTGCCCTTCACCTGCCCTTTCCCTCTGGTCGTGATGCAGTCATACCTTGATGGCGCATTTGAGATGGACCGCGGTCCATGGGGTGAGGTGGTGGACATAGCACTGGGGCTCCCCAGCTCCTGGTTGCAAACATTGTTTTACCTGTCCTGTCCTGACGATGGTGTCTAAGGCAGGAGCCTGTGACGCTGGGTGCCATCATTTCCAGGAGCCCCTTGTTGAGTAGAGTGACTGGTTCTCTGGAGGTTCTGGGTCCTGAGTTAAATCTGGAAGAGCGGGCGGGGCTTGGTCATAATAAGGGATCAGAGCCCGCCAGATCCCTGGGGAGAAAGCTTAGCTCAGACAATGTCCAGGGCACCTGGGTCTCTCTCTCTCAGTCACAGGAGTAATCCCATCATGCTGTGCCAGGAGATCTTTGTAAATGTAGTCCTACCAAGTAGTCTACTCAGAGAAGTGACTTGGGAAATGGAAAAGCGCCAGTCTCCCTGTGCGTGCATCACCTGTGTCATGTGTTTAGAGCAAGCCCAGGCCCATGTGTCCTTGGTGTGAAGTCCAAGGCTGCAGTTTTCGTGGGCTCCTCATTGGGGAGGGCAACAGGTGCCCGTTGATTCTTTGCTTGTTCACAGATGTTGAGTATTTAGTAAAGTGTATAAGCCTGGTGTGTAGCAGTGTGTATATGCCCTGTGTGTGTCATTTTACTCGTTGAAGCCAACACAGCAGCAGATCTGCAGTCCTGGTGGCCGGGGCCATTTGGGGATTTTCCCTGGATACCCCACTCCCAGTCAGCAGGCAGCGAAGGGCCCTGAGCTGTCACCGGGCAGAATCCTGCCACTCAGGACAAGGTGTGTCTGGTGGCCCGGGAATGCCTAGTCCCTGATTATGTAGAAAAAAAGGCAAGTGGGAAAATAAAGAAGCTGGAAAACTATAAGCGGAAAAATAAAGAAGCTGGAAAACTATCCTTCAGGGGTATTTTGACATTGTCTGCAGGGCAGGATGGCTAAAGGAATTGGGCTTACCCCCAACTTGGTATTTCAAAGGGTGCTAGAAATTCTTCCCCATAATTTAAATATAATAGCTTTGCAGGCTCTCCGGCAGGGGAGTCACTTGATGGGGTTAGAACAAAGGAACCTTATCACAGGGAATTTTGGAAGCTAATGTGTCTCTTCTTTTTAGAGGAAGGACCCACCTGGCTTCTGGGGAGACCATTCACTGGAGATTTAGGGGTGTGGGCGGTGGTTGAGACACTGGCTGTCTGTTATTCTGTGTGCCAGCCAGTGCAGGCTTACAAAGAAAGCATGACCATGTTTTAACAAGCCCCAAGAATTCTACTTAGGAAGACTGGAATAAAGGTGGTATGGGCACTTTGTGCTTTTTTTTCCTGAGTCAGAGTCTGACTCTCTTGCCCAGGCTGGATTGCAGTGGCATGCTCATGGCCACTGCAGTCTCAAACTGCTGGATTCAGGCAATCCTTCTGCCTCAACCTCCCAAGTAGCTGGAACCACAGGTGCTTGCCACCATGCCTGGCTTATCTTTTGATTTATTGTAGAGATGAGGTCTTGCCAGGTTGCCCAGGCTGATATTGAACCTCTGGGCTCAGGCAATCCTCTTGCCTCGGTCTCCCAACATGCTGGGATGACAGGCGTGAACCACCACACCCGGCTTGGGCACTTTTTAAGTGATAAGGTTTTCAGCTTAACAAATGTTTTAAATGTATTTCCACCCCAGTTTTCACAATGCAGATTTCCTTTTCAATGGCTGATACTGCGAGAATGTACCCTGGAAAGATTTTCAATTTAGGAAATGTGTGATATTTGATTGGCTGGTAAAACACCGAGTGGACTGGTTTTTGGGATTTTCATCACTTAAATTAAATCAGGATACTTAATCTAAAATGGGTCACTCGTGTGGCTAACGAGAATGCTTAACGGGGCGTTTAGTGTTCCTCTGCTTATTTCAGTGTGGTCTGTGTACTTGTCACAGCAAAATAGTAGATGGTAAGTTTTTAGCTGAACTCGAAAGCATCTCTTTGATGAAAGAGAACTCCCTCCCTTCCCTTTTTAAAATAAACCAGCATATGTAGAGGGTGTGTGAGGCTTTTTAGTACATCTGAATGTGTTGCCCAATTTACATTCCAGCATTTTCAAGGGATAGTATTTAGAAAGATCCCCTTAGTTCCAGAACCACTGACTTCTAGGGAGACAGAGGGTGGGCATCCCTACAGGACAGAACAGGTGGGGCACGCCTTGGGGTCTCCAGTGGATTGGGCCTCTGTGCGGGTCACCGGCAGACTGGACATGCCCATGGGGTCATGGGCGGATGGGCAGATGGACAAGGCCACATGGAGTATGGGCTGGTGAGGGTGGGGTGGGCCCTGCGGGGCAGGACAGGTAGGGTGGGCCCTGGGTGCCCCCTCCCCACATGCAGGGCCATGGGAGGCCCAGGCCTATGGGGGCCATGAAGGTTACTGGCAGTCGGGTGAGTGGGCAGGTTGGCTATGTGGGACACGGGCGGGTGGAGTGGGGTGCAGGCAGGTAGTCAGGGCACCCTAACTACTGCCTGGCCTGGTGGAAGTCCTGCATGGCCTCCTCTGTTTCCTGCAGTATTCCTAAACTGCCTGTGCCCCAGGGATTTGTGCATCTGTTCATAGGGATCATGGGAGCTTTGGGGGTGTGGCGAGAATATTCCTGGGGCTTTACCTCTGTTTCTCTCAAGACCTCGGCCCAAGAGTCCAGAAAGAACTGAGATGCCAGTGGAGGGTCTCATGGAAATCAGTGTAATTTGGATTTATCTCAGTTCCATGTCCTGGTCTTGAGGGAGGGGGAGAGAGGGAGGTCACGGGGGTGAGAGGGGGCAGGTCATGGAGAGGAAGAGGTGGAAGACAGGAAGGAGAGACGGGAGGAGAAACAGGAGGTTTAGGGGCCAGCAGGGAGGAGGTAGAGTGGGGACGGTGGAGGCTGGAGGCACTGCCGGCCTTCTGAACCTCCCAGAGCTGCACCTGAGCTGCTGTCCCTCTTCCTGATCTTTGTGATTTCAGCCCAGGGGCTGGTGGGAGGCCCTGATGGAGGCTGAGGACCACCACAGGTATCCTCACTTCAGGAGCCCCAAAAGTGTCAGTGTGTGGTATTAGCCTGTCAGGGTCAAACAGTTTTTTCTAGAAGGACCTAGACTGCCCTTTCACATCTGAGAGGGACAGTTCAGGGGTCCACGCTGGACGTGCTCTGGCCTTTCTTGAGGTTTTGAATGCCTTCATCTTCTTGCCCAACTTCGGTTTTCTTAGTTGCTTTGTCACTCCGATGGCATTTTGCATCTGGCAAGGTGCCGCTTAGCCACCCCCAGGGCTACTGTTGGTCTCACTGTCCACCAGTCCTACCATCAGTCCTACCATCCATCCCACCAGCCCTACCATTGGTCCCATTGTGTGCCATGTTTCAACTCTCCTTTACTGTGACTGGCCTAGGTGAGGGGTCCGTGGAGAGGGCATCAGGGTGACTGCATCTGACTTTGCATCTTAGTCCCACGAGGTGCCAAGTGTCAAGTGAAGGATCCCCCAGAATAAGAACCGACTTGGAGTTGCTGGGGGACTGGACGGTTCTCTGCCAGTTCTTGGGCCCTGGGGAAGGACTGACTGGTTCTGGTGCTCAGGAAGTAGTCTGGTGAAGGCTGCCTAGGGACAGAAGGTGGTGCCCCTGGGTGTGGATAGGAGGGCGTCCTCAGTGACCACAGTCTGGTGGAGAGTCAAGGAAGTCCTGAGTGCCCAGCAGGTGTGGGTTGACGATTCTCATTACTCATCCAGGAGGGAGTGTCTAGGTGTGGGTATGTCTAGGTGTGGGTATTCAGATATGGGTAACCAGGCGTGGGTGTCCAGGTGTGTGTAACCAGATGTGGGTATACAGGTGGGGTTCTTAAGGATTCATGACATGAGTTGATTTCCTGCACTTGCTCTGGGCCTGAGATTCCTTTATCTAGTGTAATTATCCTTGTTTGGCACCTGTTGTTTTGGGTGAGCATATCAGGGTCTACATTTAAATAGACCTTGTTTACATTTTAAAAAGCAGTAGAGAGCCCATGGGCTGTGCCCTGGCTTTTAAAAGATTTATTAGCAGCCATTTTATTTCTACATGGAGGGATTGACCTTTAAAAAGAATGTGTATTTTAATTTATGAGAACATTGCAAAGAGGCATAGGAACCCTCCTGTGTCACCCACCACCGGCAGCCTCTGCACTTAGGCACATCCCTGCCAACCTCGTCCTGTGACATTTCACCTGCAAATTCAGGGTCAGCCCCAGTGTGCAGACTTCCTCTTCTGAACACGAGGGGATGCCGATATCTCAACTCTTCCAATTCCACAGGGTTATAAACAGCCACGACTCAGTTTCCCCATCAAAAGTACATTTAAATATGTAAACAGATATGTAAATATTTGAAAGGAGCCAGACAGGATCTACACCTTGCCATCGGTCAGTTGGTCCATCTTTCAAGGCCTTTTTTCATCTGTGGGTCTCAGCCTCGTTATTTGTTGAAGTCACTGGGCTTTGTCCTGTGCGGGTCTTCAGACAATTCTGCTGATTGCATTCCTGTGGTATTGGTGTGTTTTTTTCCCTCTACTTCCTATAAACTGGTGACTTGAAGTTTGATATATTCGGTTTTTTTTTTTGTTTTTTTGTTTTTAACAAGAATACTGCATAGGTCATGTGTTTGTTATCCTACTTTCCATCTCTTTTGGTATACCTCTGGGCATTTGTGAAGATGATCTGTATTTTTTGTTAGATTTGTATTTTTCATTTTGATGCCTTTAAGGTTTTTATAATACTCTTGTCTTCTCTTTTGGGGGACTATTTTCTGTTGGTTTCCTCTGTACCATTTAAATTAACCAGTAGTTGTTCCTTCTCTGCCTTTTCTCCCCTGAGCTGGGAATTGGAAGTAATCTCTTTTTACTCCCAGTTATAATCTAGGACCCAGCACTTTGGGAGATCAAGGCAGGAGGATTGCTTGATCCCTGTGGTTGGGGATCAGCCTGGGCAACATAGGGGGACCTTATCTCTATAAAAAATTAAAAAAGTTAGTTGGGCACAGTGGGGCCTGTAGTCCCAGTTACTCGGGAGATTGAGGCAGAAGGATTGCCTGAGCCTGGAAGATTGAGGCTGTAGTGAGCTGCGATTAGACCACTGCACTCTAGCCTGAGGGGCAGAGTGAGATTCTGACTTAAAAAAAACAAAACAAAAAACAAGCCTCTATGACAATCAGTGAGCAGCTTCTGCTTTCCAGAACTCCCCTACTCCCCCTGTCTCTGGCCATGCTGGCACTGCCTGCACATGGGAGCACATGGGAGGCCCAGCCTGTCTCCTTTGTGCTTCAAGCAGTCCTAGGTACACTGGGAGGTCTGCATCTATGTCTACCCCGAGAGTCGGGCTTTCTGCAACTCACCCAGCAGAGACCCTGGGAGGTGCTAGCGGCAAGCGTGTCCTGAGTGGCATGTGTGCAGCAGCTAGTGTACGGCCTTGCCCAACTTCAAGGTCAGGCTGGCAGATGCCAAGTCCTCGGCCAGTTGCACACCTTTGCTCTGGTGTCTTTATCATTCTTTGACACAGTGTTATCTTTTGTCAAAATCCGATGGTCGTCTGGCTTTCTCTCCCTCCCATTGGCTGTGTGCCCATCCCCTAGGAATGTTTGTCCTCCATTTTTTGAAGCGGGGTGGTTTCCTGGCCTTGGTGCTGTGGCTGCCTTTCCCGTGGACTTGGTGTGCTGCTTAGTGTGTGACTGCATGAGTTCTGCAACCTCCACACAGGTTTCCTTCACTGTGTGCTCCATCCTCTGCTGGCTCTGGGAACGCCACAGGGTGGATGCAGTCTTCCTTATGTCTTTGTACCTGTCACTTTCTCGTGAATTCTTTCCATCCCATCATAGTTTGTGTGAACGTAACATCTTTCCTCCTTCTCGTCCAAGGCACTGTTCACTTTTATCCACTCTGTGTTCGTTCCCTCTCCCCATATTTGCAGAAATGATTTTTTTTTTTTTTTTTTTGAGACAGGGTCTTGCTCTTTCAACCAGGCTGGAGGATAGTGTCACCATCGCAGCTCACCTCAGCCTCGGCCTCTTGGGCTCAAGTGATCCTCCTGCTTCAGCCTCCCAGAGAGCTAGGATCACAAGCATTAGCCACTGTGCCTGGACTATTTCATTTCTAATTCTTTCATTAGTTCTTTTGCCTCCATTTTCAAATCTCCTTTTTTCTCTAATCAGCTCATTTCTGAGTTTTAAACATTCTGATTTATGCTTTTTTTAAAATAGTTTCCCTCATGTACTTGATGTATCCCGGCTTGTTTTGAGATTCCAGGTTGTCCTTGCCTCTGTGACACTGGATGTGATGTCATTGTTGATGCAGAGGTCTCCTGGAATTCATCTGAGCTTTCCTGGCTTCTGGGTGGCCCAGGTGCAAGTGCCCAGCTCCTCGGTGCTTCAGGAAATACTGAGAAACTCAGGCTGTACTTCCTTCACCCAAGGTCTTGTTTTTGTCTCTGCCTCTGCCCACCCCCCTGACACCCCCGACCTCTCCCCTTGGCCCTCTTTTGCTTGTCAAGATTTCATTCCCAGCAGGTGTTAGTCATAGGACCCAGCCCACTCCAGAACATTCCGTGGCATTAAGCACATGCACAGCAGGGCCCTCTGCTGGGCTTTCCATGCTTGGGTAGAGTCACTCTTCTGCATGATCTTTTCAGCATAAAGTTTGATAACTTTTGGGTTATCAAATCTGGACCAAAGCCTTGCAATTTAAACAAAATGTGCTTCCAAAATTAGTTATTAAAAATGTGTTGTGGGGACAAAGTTACGGCCGTATAATAACTGCCTGGACACGAATTTCCATGGAAATGAGCACTCTAGGGCCCACCTGACATGAGTTTTCTAAGTTTATTGTTTATGACAAAATACAGAGGCTGATCTCATCCCAGTGCCGGGGAGCTGGGGACTGAGCTGGTATACCTGTGGAACGTTGATAAGAAGTGACACGTGTGGGCCATGGCTTGTTTGGTGAGAGTTCTTGAGTTCTGAAGGAGCCGTGTGTCTTCGTAGCTTTAAAAGCATTAAACCACACGGTACTGTCTAATGAAAGTAACATCTTCCCTTAATTAGGTGCATTTTTTGCTCCCTGCCTTTTTTTTTTTTTTCCAGTGAAAAATTTGCGTGTCTCTAATTATAGTCATTTGAAAAAAAATGTTGCCAGGGCTTGACATAATATTAATCCAGATTTTCAAAAATACTAAATTTCCTTCCTTGTTCCTCTGGTTAACTGTAGGTGTAAGTGACATGCTAGGAGATGACAGTTTCAGAACTGACCTCTTTCTCTCTTGCCTGGGGATGGGGGGAGGGGCGTTATTGGAGAGGCGCAAGGGGCAACTCCCAGGGGAGATTTGGAAACTCATTTTTAAATTCTGGAAAATGGAGCAAGATTGTTTTCAGACGCATCCTCCTGTTTTCTCAAAAGAGATGGGGGAAATCATTTCACACACGGCCGATTGTCGAGCCCTCCCAGGGCGGGGCTGATTGTGCTGCCTGGGAGCAAACGCCATCCAAGAAGATTTGGGGAAAAGGAGCCTCATACAGACATGGCGCGAGGGGTTCAGGCAGACTCCAATACGCTGCTTCTGTCCACTTGCATGCTTGTAAACCAGTGCCATTGTTTTGGTCTCATTATTTTGTTTTTCTTATTCAAATGTGGGATGGCTGCCGCATGAACTATGGCAGCCATGATCTGATTAGCGACTTAGGAAACAGTGAATGGTGTCTGACCCCTCACCAGAAATGTCGGCTTCTGGGAGTGCGTCTGCTGAGGGGGATGGTGGCTGTGCATGCCCCACCACACGTGGGACCACAGGGGCCTCCGGACGGGCTCAGGCTGTGGCCTCGACGCGTGTGCCAGATTGAGGTCTGATGTGCCGCCGAGTTGTGTTTGCCACCCAGCGTCACTGTTCTGGAGTCCTGTCGCCGAAACTGGAGAATTCTGCCACGTTTCCCACTTCCAAAGCCCGGGATTCGCGAAATCTGTGCCCGACTGCCTGCCAAGGCTCGCGGGGCTCCAGCGCCGGGCACGCGCGGGTGTAAAAGCCGGGCAGATCTGCTCACTCGAGAAAATCTGTCTCTGCAGGTTTGCCTTGAGCTCCAGCTGCAGAGCCTGGTGTGTATGTGCTACAGGGGCACCCCAGGTTCCTTCTGGAGGATGGGTCTCCAAGTGAGACTGGAACTCGACCACCTGGGGCTCCTTGGACATGTAGCCCTGCTGGACTGGGGGCTGGGCACAGGCCTGGCCGTCTTAAACTCTCTGGATGATTCTGTGCAGGCAAGACTTTGGGAACCATGGCCTGGGTGTGGAAATGCTTGGGCCTTGTCCCAGCTGTTGGGTTGTGTAGTTGGGAAGTCGAAGCCCTAGTGGCTTTGTCGGCCCCCCAGTGTCAGGGTGTCCCACGGGGCGTGACTCTCAGTTCTCCTTCTGTCAACCAAGAAGATAGATCGGAGTTTCAGTTAGTCCAGACAGGAAGGCAGACCGCTGCCGCATGGTGGTCAGCCCCGCGGGCAAGGCCTCGAGAAACGACCTGTGCAGGGGTGGGGGAGGGGTGTTTAAGAGGATGGACAGGATTGTGTTCCCTGCGATGGAACCCTTGGAGGCTGCCCTTGAAGGCCGCCCTTGGAGGCTGCCCTCAGAGGCTGCCTTTGGAGGCCGCTGTGCTCCTGGAATGGAGTCTGTGTCTGCAGCTACTTTGAGGCTCAGGGCCTCCTTTGGTCTGCATTTTGCATCCAGCACGACCCCCGGAGGTGCCTGCTCCTTCTGCCTGCAGCTTCCCCCAGCGTTCCCCGCCCCTTCTGACCTACCTGTGCTGGACCCTCCATCCCCTCCACCTCCGGATGGGTCAGGTGGGCTCTCCTGGGCCCTCACTTCTCCACAGCACTTCATAATTCTGTCTTGTGTAGTGACTGGTATGCGGCTCACCCTGCAGCTGCACAGACTCTCCTGGGTGTGTGGGGAGGCCAGGCCTTCTTCATGGCTGTTGAGGCCATTAGGATGAGGAAGCCGGGCCTTCTTCACTGCTGCCATGGCAGATGGGGTGGGGAGGTCAGGCCTTCTTCATGGAAGCTGTGGTCAGGGGGGTGGGGAGGCCAGGCCTTCTCAGCTGCCGAGGCCAGTGGGGTGGGGAGGCCAGGCCTCCTCCTTGCTGCCTAGGGCTGTACACACAGGCCTTGTTTTGGGTGAGCGAGAGGTGGGCAGTCCCCACCGTGCCCCAGAACACGTGGCTAGTCACATGCCTACTTTGGATGGAGGTGTGGTCTTAGTTTCTGGAAGGCTCCGGGGTGCGTCCACCCTGTGATCCTGACCCTGGCCCTGGACAGGCAGGGCCAGCAGACAGTGGACTCTCCCGACTTGGTTCTCTGGGCCTGGCCTGTGCTGGTCTTCTAGCAGCGGGAAGGGAGAGGCAGCCATGGTGAAGGAGGCCAGGAAAGAAGGTTTGGGGAGCGACTGGTCCTGTCCCTGGGGCTTCCCAGGAGCTCTACCTCCTTTGCAGAAGCTGGTGGACTGTGCTTCCTGCCACCCTCTCCCAGGTCCACCTGGGGCAAGACACGTACAACTTGCCCCCTCTGAGCAGCCTGGCTGGAGCAAGGGACTTCCTCACCTGTTCTCCAAGGGGAAGACCCAACGGCAGCTTCAGGATGCCGTGAGCAGCAATTGTCTAAGGCAAAAACCAGCCTGTGTGACTTAATACAGGAGCAGCCACTGCATGCACGGATGCATCTTAAAACACCTGCATCGAAGTGGACAGCTCATTTTCTCTTTGCCCTTTTTTTGAGTCAAGTTTTCACTCCATCGCCCAGGCTGGTGCATGGTGCCCTCATGGCTCACCACAATCTAGAACCTTCCATTTCAGGTGGTCTTCCCACCTCAGCCTCCTGAGTAATTGGGATGATGGGCACATGCTACCACAAGGCTCGCTGTGTTGCCCAGGCTGGTCTTGAACTCCTGGACTCAAGTGATCTTTCCTCCTTGGCCTCCCAGAGTGCTGGATGGCAGGCATAAGCTGCTGCACCTGTACTTACTTTTCTTAGATATGGGATTTCAAGGCCAGAGGGTGAAGGAACCTCGGGCTGAGGGGACTCTCGCCTTTGGTGGAGCCTGCAGCTGTGGCTGATGACTGTGTGGCTTTGGGTTTTGTATATTTGGGACTCAGCACCCGTTGTATCCATTGTGAACTCCTGCTGGTCGGGAGGGGCCATCCTTGTGCTTGGTCTTACTCTTCTGCACCAGGTAGTCTTCCTATAACTTGATTCTCTCCTGCTTGCCCACCCCACTTTCCTCCCCATAGGCGTCTTTCCGCACTCCCTCTACTTAGACTGCCTACCGTACTCCTGCCACCATGCGCAGTTATTATGCAGTGGCATCACAGGACTATTTATGGAGTGTAAGGTCTTCGGTGGACTCAGAGGTGCTGTCAGATCCTGAACGCTGGATCCTGCCTACAGATGTCAAAACTGAGGCTTGCAGAGGTCCCACAGGCCTCCCTGGAGTTCACGTTGCTGGGACTGGAATTGTGCGTGTCTGACTCCAAACCCACAGCTGTTCCCGTGACATCCCTGTCGTCTCAGGGGTTATGAGGCTCCCCCAGGCCCAGAGGATCCTGACCTCTCCAGTCTCTAGGTTTGGGTCCTGCTTCCAGACTTTAAAATAGTGCTGGAGAAAGGCGCAAAGCAGGCTCCACTTTTCTTTCTAGCACCTCTTTTTGGAAATAGTATCCAACTTAGAGTTGCAAGCAGAGTCTGTACTCCCCCAGATGCTGTTACCATTTCACCAAGTTTGCTTTGTCTGTTTTTATACAAATTACTCTTTCTGGACCACTTGAGAGTAAGTTGCTAACTGTGCCTCCTGGCTGTGCCCCCTGGAGCGCCGGGGAAGGGGTCCCAGTCTGGTTTTCCTGGGGGCATCGAGGCCACCTAGGGCGAGCCCCTTGCCTGCAGCCGGGTCCTGTCTCCTCTCCCTTCAGCGATGCCTCCTCTCCCTCCAGCGATGCCAGCTGCAGGGAGGACATAGTACTGCGCTGTCTGGTCTTCACACTGACCTCATGGTCTCAAATGCACTCACTACCTTCCTGACATTGCACCCCTTGACCCTGAGAACACCAGTCTCTTCTGTGGCTGGCCAGTGTCTGAGGGGAGGGGTGCTCTCATCCCCAGAGCTAGGCTGCTCCTGCTCCTGCCCTGCCTCTACCAGTGACCTTCTCTCCAGAACACTCCCCAGCTGCCGCCACAAATGAAGTCCTTTTTCGTCTTGTTTTTGCTTCCTTTGGTGTAAACCAGCCCTGTGGACATAAAACGACATTTCTGAAAGTGGAAACAGGAGGAAAGTCTTCCTGTCTGCTGTGTGTAGGGTGGCAGGAGGGGCAGTCCCCTCATCTGACAGGTTCATTAAAGTAGGTTTCAGAATACATTTAGGGAAAGTGTGCTGATTTACCCATTATGATGAAAATTAGCTTAAATATCTATTTAAGTCAAGGATAATTCCTAGCATTTTTAAGAACCAGAAAATCAGACCTTCTAAAATGTAGATCACGTTGAAGACAGGGCTTAAAATGTACCTGGGGGCGTGACCCAGAGGCCAGGATGGATGGGCACACACGTGTGCACCACACACAGAACAGAATTCAAGAGGAAGGAATGCTGGCGTGCCACGACTGTGGACATTGGGGGCACTCAACCTACTAACGTACAAGACACGGAACAGATCCTGGTAGGTACCTGGATTAGGACGGCCATGGAGACAGTCCAGGCAAGGTGATGACTGGGGAGGGTGGCCAGTGGGTGCCGTGCTTTAGTTTGACATGCAAAGGTCTGGAAGGGGATGACAGCGCTGGCTGCCTGGCAGCATGAATATGCTGAATGCTGCTCACTGCAGGCTTGCAGATGACTGGAATGGTCAACTTGTGTGTGTGTGTGTGTGTGTGTGTGTGTGTGTGACCATAACAAGACATTTATTAAATGTTGCAGTTGATGCATGGGGGGGGTGTATGTACACAGTGAACACAGATATATGCGTGCATACATGTTACCATAACAAGACATTTACCAAATGCTGCAGTTAACATATGAGATATGTATATGTATACATACACATGCACACGGATACACAGAGGCACTCGCATGTGTGTATGTGTATGGATGTTCGTCTCTAATGTTCCCTTTGGTGTCTGGATCTAGGTGTCTTGGGGCTGGGACCAACACTTAGGTGTCTGACATCCTGTTTCTGGAAGTTCTTGTTGCCCCTTCATGCCATCTCCTTGCTGAGCCTGTGGGGTGGCGTGTTGTAGGTCTGCATCTCCCGGGAGGCAATGTGGGGTGGTGATGAGCCATCCTGGAGCATCTTGCAGGTCCAGTGCTGGGGAGGGTTGCTGGAACAAACCTGGGCAAGGGGCACTTCATGCCCATGATCACAGCGGGCCTGGACCTCATGGACTCCCTGACCATGCCACTTGTGCCTCTCCACAGTGTCCTTCACTGTCATGGGTCAAGGACTCCCACCCGCTCCTCACAGGTGGCCAGGCCTGTCTGGCGTTTATGGGACCGGATCCTCAGTGTTTCTTATCTGGTTCCATTTCAATGGGTTTCCAGAAACCAGAACACGGAAATCTGCGTATTTACAGTAGGGTCTGCACTGGACCTTGGGAAACACCCGCTGGAAACGAGAATGACCCTGTTCCGCCCCGCTGGTCCCAATCCCTGCGCCTGTCACGTCCAGGCCTTATCTGGCTCCCCGGGCTGGCCCCATAATGGCCGAGGAAGGCTTCCTCTCTGCCATCTGGTCTGAGATCAGAAGGGAAGTCCTGTTTCCTCTCACACAGGCCGTGTTTTTCTTAGGATGAGTGATGGGGGCCAGGCGTCCTGTGAACGAATGTCTTCATTGCTGGTGATGCATGTGTGACCAGAAGGAATTCTGTAAGAGGAGGAACTGGGACAGCATCTTCTTTGGGTACTGAATGATCACGTGTTTTCACAATGGTCACCAGCTTTACCAGACGTCGGGGTGGGGGGGCGTGTTCATGCTCCACGTTTAGGCCCTTATTCTAGTCTTGTGTCCAGAGAGTGATGGAGCAGCATAGCCGGTGCTTAGTGACATTGTGTAATACAAGAGAGTCGCTGCTGACCACTCCTGCCACAGCAGATGAGGGACGCATGTGTCGAATGCTGAGCTGTCAAGGGGCTTCTGCATTGTGACCCTCTCGTGGCATATTTAGTTCCAAGCATATGGGGTGTCAGGATCAAATCAGGGTACTTGGGGCACTCATCACCTCAGCCACCATTGCTCAGAGCCTAATCTGTCCCAGATACTGGAACAGACATTGCATAATCATGAGATATCCTGTGCCCAACGTATTACCGTTTCTTCTAAGTATTTAATTGCAGATACTAGAATTTGGGGGCTTTGGGTGGTTTTAGGTTACCTCTTCTCCTTTTCTACTTAATTTTTTTGAGTCAGGGTCTCTGTCGCCCAGGTTAGAGTGCACTGGCACAATCACGGCTCTCTGCGCGGTCTTGATCTCCTGGGCTCAGGCAAGCCTCCTGCCTCAGCCTCCCAAGTAGCTGGGACTACAGGCACACACCAGTACACCTGGCTAATATTTTGATTTTGTGAGTGTGTGTGTGTGTGTGTGTGTGTGTGTGTGTGTGTGTGTGTGTGTGCTAGAGGCTGGAGGCTGGTCTCAAACTCCTAGGCACAAGCAGTCCTCCCACTTCAGCCTCCCAAAGTGCTGGGTGACAGGTGTGAACCACTGCGCCTGGCCATGTTCTGTTTTGGGGCCTTCGAATTCCTGGTCCACCCCAGGTTTCCCAGTGGGTTCCTCCTTAATTCTCCTTCCTGTGTGCCCTATGGGCTTCCTGGTGTGGTGGTGAATCATGGGTCTATCTCACCCTAGGCTCCTTCTTTGCTCCCCAGGGCCCCCAGCCCCACCCAGGGTCCCTGGACCCACCTAGGCCAAGTAGTAGGAGCCTGGCCCCATGTGTAGGGAATGAACTTCAGGAGAGCTGTGAGACTGAGCACCTTGTCTGCTGTCGGTCCTGCCACCCAGCTTAGCTGCAGAGCTTGGCCTTGTGGTTCTGTGCTAGTGGCCCTTCATCCAGAGGCCAGCCTGGAAACTCACTCCAGGAGCTGCTCTATAAAGTCTCACTGCAGCGAGTGTCTGTCCCTTGGGGATTTTTTTTTTTTTTTTTTTTTTTTTTTGAGTTAGAGTCTTACTCTGTCGCCCAGGCTGGAGTGCAGTGACATGCTCACGGCCACCCCAGCGTCGACCTTCTGGGCTCTGGCAATCCTTCTGTTTCAGCCTTCCAAGTAGCTGAAACTACAGTTGCATGCTACCTTGCCTGGATAATTTTTTATTTATCATAGAGATGAGGTCTCGCCAAGTTGCCTGGGCAAGTCTCGAACCCACGGGCTCCCAAAGTGCTGGGATTGCAGGCTAGAGCCACCAAACCTGGCCTCCTCGGGGCTTTTAAACTGACCTTCGGCGCTGGCATAACCCAATGGCACACCAGTTGCCTTTACTCAATACCTAAACCATCCCAGGTACAGAACAGACATTGCAAAAACACGAGTGCCTGATGTTTGCCAAGACTGGCATGCAGGCGAGTACCTCTGTGGTTTTTAAAAGCCAAGTCAATGTTTGCATGTCCAAGGGGTTAGTTCTCTAGGCTGCATGGGTGAGCAGCGGGTAAGGGGGTATGGGCATGGCTCTTTACTGTCCACCTCATGTCTGAGCCCAGTGAGTTTTGAGGCTGAATGCTGCCCAGGTCTGTACTGTAATTTGTGTTCCTGGATCACAGATGTGTCTGGGCTCCCTCAACCAGGGAGCTCTCTGGAAGTAGGATGCATGACCATGGGCGTATGTTGCCACACGTGTGCATGGAGGTCCATCACAGGCTGCAGGGGTCTGGAGGCATGGGAACCTGCAGCTTTATGGTGGTTCAGGGTACCTGAGCAGTCACCCTGCCTAGGTCCCAAGGTGAGTCCTCCACACACCTATAGTGAACAGTCCAAGAAGGGTCGTCCAAGAAGGGTCATCTACACACACCAGGGAACATTCCTAAGACTGGTTGTCTACACACACCTACTAGGGAATGGTACTGAGAAGAGTTGTCTACACACACCTGCAAGGAACATTCTTGAGAAGGGTCATTTACATACACCTGTAGGGAATGGTCTGAGAAGGGTCATCTACACATAACTACAGGGAACATTCCTGAAACAGTCATCTTCACACACCAGGGAACATTTCTGGAAGGGTCATCTACACACAACAGCAGAAAAGGGCCCTGAGACAGGTCATCTACATATTCCTGTAGGGAACATTCCTGAGAAGGGTCATCTATGCATACCAGCAGCCAGCAGGGAACATTCCGAGACTTGTCCACACATAGCATGGAGACCTCGGGTTTGTCCCTGCCTAAAGCTCCCTCCCTTCTATCCTTATGGGTCTCCTGTTTACTCGACCCCCTGTGGCCTCAGGTCTGTCCAGAAGGGTCTCGCTGGCTTCTGCAGCTCAAGTGGACTCGGGCTTCCAGTGGCCCCTAAACAGTCAAGGTCTCGGGCCCTGCCTCCTGCTGGCCCCAACCACACCAGCCCTCTCCAAACCTGCATGCATGTCTCCTTCACCCCGAGCCTCACCTTTCTGACACACGTGCTGTCTCCTCTGACCTCAGCCTCCCCTCTTTCTGTTAGTTCCTTTTTAGTCTTATCACCTTCCGACTCCCTCATGGCTAGAAGGGTCCTTTTCAGGGGCGTGGATGGTGCCCTTGGAGTCTGATCTGTGTGGACCCACGAGCATAGGGTCAGTCCATGCTGAGAAGCCTCTTTTCCATCTGGGCAGGCCTCGCCCCTCCTGTCCCACCCATCTGACTGTGCCCCGGACCCACATCCTACCATGGCCTCCACATACCATCCTTTGCCCATACTGGCCCGTCCCTCACCTATGGGCATATCAGGGGCACCATGTGATGGTAAGGGCCACTCTACAGGCCCCCTGGGGACCCCAGTGTCACACTCCCAGCTTCACCCGGGGACCCTGATGTCACACTCCCAGCCTCACCCAGGGACCCTGATGTCACACTCATGGCCTCCTCACCCGGAGACCCCAATGTCACGCCCCTGGCTTCTTCAGCCAGGGATGCTAATACACTCCCAGCCTCCTCATATGGGGCCCCCGATGATGTCATATTCCCGGCTTCCTCACTCAGGGACCCTGATGTCATGCTCCCGGTCTCCTCACCTGGGGAGCCATCTCCAAGACCACACTCTTGACCTCACGTGGGAGCCCCTGAGTGGGTCTGTGGTTTTCATCCTGGGGTGGCTGGTGGCCGTGCCTACTGGTCGTGGCCAGTGGCCGTGAATGTGCACTTCCTCTGATGTCTGCACAGCTCCTTCTCTGACTCCCATTTCTCTTCCCGCCCCGTGCTCGTCACCATCCCTTAAATCCGGCTGATGCTCTGGTTTCCTAGTGCGTGTCACACAGCAGAAACTGTGGCATCGACGTGACCTCATGGCATATCCCCGGCTTCTGCATCCACTGCCAGGGTGTTTGCAGTCTGGTTTTCTCCACATGGCCTGGGCCCTCACAGTCTCCCCCAGGAGCCCCACTTCCAGTCAGGCTGCTCTCTCTGGTCTGGAGGCCTCTCGTGCCGCCTCAGTGCCACCCTTGCTCCTCTTCCTGCTCCCTTTCCTCGCCCTCACTCTTACTCTTTCTTCTGCTTGCTGCTGAATCTTGTAGCCATGCTGCACTGACGCCATTTGTTCCTTAAGCCCTAACGTGTGTGAAGGTGTGTGTAGCACCTGCATGACCCTAGCACGACTTCTCTAGAGCATAAGAGACATTCGAGTACATGGATGCTGGTGTGAAAGGATGAATGAATGTATGAATGAATGGTTGTTGTGGATTTTCTAAGGTTCAGGTTTCATGTCGTGTTGCTCTTTTGTGAACTAGATACTCGAGTTTCCCATCTGGGAGCCCTTCCAGGCATTAGGTTGATGGGTCAGCACCCAGCAAGGCCACAGAGTCTTGTGGCCTGATCTTTAAGATGGCCTTGTCACATCTACCATGTGTTTGGGGATTTGTGGCTGCTGGGTGAATACTGTCAGGAGAGTCGTATAGAGTTAGCCAAATGCACAGTTTCAGGAAAAGCCACACCATGCCATGGTCACATTCGTGCTGCCGGAAGCGTGACAAGCCCGCAGTTGCTGTTTCTCCTGGTGTGAAGCCTGTGTCTGTTCCGTGACAGTGACCCACGCTCACCATGGAAGCTGGACCCATCGTGTACCTAGCCCAAGAAGCCGTGGCATCACAGAGCCTGGCCAGGATACTGGATGTGGCCCTTGGGACTTACTGAGGGTTGCGGAAAACACCCTGGCTCCCCAGATCACCTTGAGGCTTCAATGGCCTCTCCTTGCAGCTATAGATAGCAGGGCCGCCTCCGTCTATTTTTACGGTGCGCACGGCAAGGGAATTGCACTGGAGGTGCCCCTTGCCAGGAGGAAGCCGTTCACTGGTGTCTATCTCTTGGCAGGCTCTCTGCAGCCATCTGTGAGTCCAGGAGAGCCATCTCCACCATCCATCCAGCCGGCGGGCTCCGAGTTGGTTGTTGACGCTGGCGGTGAGCTCCGGCTGCTGTGTACTGACCCGGGCTTCGCCAAGTGGACCCTCGAGGCCCTGGGCCGGGTGCAAGAGGACTGGCACAGTGAGTGGGTCAGGGAGAAGGCCCAGGCCACAGACACAGGCCGGTATACCTGCACCAACCAGCAAGGCCGCAGCAGCTCCATTTACGTGTTTGTTCGAGGTAAGCCCGTGGCTGGGGCACCGCACTGGACAGAGCCTAAATTCCATTCTTGGTTTTGGGTAACATGTGGATGGCTGTGCCGTGGGTGAATGAGGACAGGTATCAGACAAGCCTGAGGTGCATGCTCCCTTGCTGGTCTCCCCGCTTGGAGCACTTGGAGGCACCGAGGCTCTAGGTGTGCTCCCCCACCCAGGCCCTTGAGGCGCAATGTCCTTCCTGGTGGGAGTTGCCCAGCATGCAAAGTGAGCTCATCAGGCCCCTTGGGGAGCTGCCCAGAGACACCAAGTGCTCCCACTTGGTAAAAGCCCTGGTGGTCCCTGACTTCCCAAGGCCCCAGAGCCAACCCCCACTGGACAACTGGGCAGCCGTCAGCCATGGGCTCTGGGCAGAGTGAGGTCATTGGAGACCATGACCTCTTAGGAACAAGAAGACCAGAGGGCTGGTCCTCGCCCCTGCGTCCTCCCACATGTCCAGGACACCCTGTCAGCTTGTGGAGGCAGGTGTCTGGGGACGTGGCTTCTATGGAGATTCAAAGCCCCCAACAGCTGAGGGACCTGCAAGGCACAGGAGAGAGGAGGCCACTTCTGGTTTGGGTATTCCTGGGCAGGGGCTGCCTTTGACGGCGGCCTGGGGCAAGAGGCCCCTCCGACCTCGTGTAGGCACCATACCTGCCATTGCTCCTGGACTAGAGGCCCGGAGTCCTCGCTGTGGCCTCCAGGGAGTCCAGGCTGCTCCCCACCTCATACATCCACTGGGATCAGCCGCTAACCCTCGACTCTGATCTGCTCACAGACCCTGCAAGGCTCTTCCTGGTCGTCGACCGCTCCTTGTTCGTGAAGGAGGACTCCGACACACTAGTCCGCTGTCCCCTGACAGACCCAGAGGTGACCGGTTACTCCCTCAGGGGCTGCCAGGGGAAGCCTCTCCCCAAGGACCTGCGCTTTGTCCCCGACCCCAAGGCGGGCATCACCATCCGGAGTGTGAAGCGCACCTACCACCGCCTGTGCCTGCACTGTGCTGCTGAGCAGGCAGGTGCCGTGCTGCTGTCAGACAAGTTCACCCTGAAAGTGTGGCCAGGTACGGGACCTTCCCACCATGTGCTCATGGGATATCCCTCCCCTCTCATGGCCACCCGAGGGCGTCACCAGAGAGAGGCTCTTCATGAGTCCCCTGCTGCACGGGACACCAGCCGCTTGCCATGCTGTCTCTCATGGTCCCACCCATGTGGCGGGGCCATGACTGTCCCTCATGGGGGTCTCTCCCATAGATGGCATTGAGGCTGGGCCAACTCAGATCATCCCAGAGTCTCAGGACTGCACCACGCGTTCCTTGAGAAGCCCACAGGGATGCTTTAATCACACTGGTTGAAAACATGAGCATGCAGGTTATTTGTTCTTCGATTACTGTTGACATAGGAATCAACTCCGCCTCTGCAGTAGATTAATTTTCACGTGTTCTCCCATGCCTCAAGGTCTGAGAAGGAGAGTACCACTGCCTATCGCCCTTGTTACCGTGCATTGCAGGCTTTTGTTAGCTGGAGGGTAAGCTAGGGTTTGTGTCTCAGAGATCATCCACATCGATACCTGTTGGCATCCAGCTCTGAGTACAGTTTTTATTCAAACTTTTGGAAATAAGTGCTTACTGAAATTAGAGGAAAGCTCAATTGTTTAAAACCTGAGATTTCCAGAAGTGAGCAAGGTAGCATCACTTTCACCATGCGTGGGAAAGACACCTGTTTGGCTGAAAGACTCTATTAGTTGTTGGTGACATCCTGACACCATGAGGGTCGTCCCAGCTAAGGATTAAAGCTTCTTCTCAGCGCCAGGGCATCTACCTGCTTGGAGAAAGCATTTTCCAGAAGCATTATCCTAGCAGCGTGGATGCTGTGCCCCTTTTCACTCAGTATTAATGAATTGACCTGAAGAGTGCATGATTTAAGCTGGCAACTTCAGACATGCGAGTAATGCCATCCTTTGTGTTTTTGAAAAGCCAACAGCAAACTGCCCACATTTGTGGGAAAGTGGCAAGTTGGCATTTCACGCAGGGGTTTGAGGCACGTTTCTCTTTCTTCCAGCCTTCAAGGCGGTGCCTGTCGTGTCTGTGTCCAAAGCCAGCGCTCTCCTCCGTGAGGGCGAGGAGTTCACAGTGACGTGCACCATCAGAGACGTGTCCAGCGCCGTGAGCTCCCTGTGGATATGGGATCAGGGCCAGGTGAGCACCTGTCTCACTCCTTCTCCATACCTCACTCACTCTGTGCAGGGGGCTGAAGGGTCTGTCCTGGGGCAGCTCGCCTGGTACATCCGAGCTGGATTGTCTGAAGCACATTGGGGTCTGTGTTTCTCCCATCACACCTCCGTACGGAGACGAACACCTTTATTACTGGTGACAAATGTCATTTTGTGCACTTATTTTGAGGAAGTCGAAGCAGGGACTTCATGTTCTTGTTATTACTGTTATGCTGTTTCTTGGAAAGACTTTAGTAGGGAAATTTTAAAAAAGAAGGGTGTGAATACCTTGATGGGAAGCTATTACTGATACTGTTTAAGACAGGTTATTTGAAATATTGGAAAGAGTTGCAATTCTTTCCTTCTATATTTAAAAAGAAAACATAATCTCATGTATTTACCAGGAAGCTCGTCCCTGTCCCACTAAATTCGAGAGCTGGATTTCTTTTTGCAAGGACCTCATTTCCTCCTTTGAGGCTAGTTACCTGAGATGTAAAGTTACTAATGGTTTTCTATTTGCTTTTGCTGCTGTTAGTAAAATGGTTATCTTTAATCCAAGCCATTTGGGCATGGTGGCACTCAATCATTTAACAAATGCATATTGAATGCCTGCTGTATCTCACATATCGGGTTAGGTGTGTCCTAAAGTTAAATAAATTTCAGCCAGTAATATTTGAAGATTTTTCTCTCTCTAAATGGTGGGCATAGGACCAACTTATAGCTGGCAGTGCTGGGTAATGGAAACAACAGCCACCTCATGGGTAACTTTCTATTTGTGAGTAGGGATGTTATGACACTCGTATTAACAGCTAGGTCTTTAAACTGTCTTAATTTCCTAGCATTTTGTTTTAAAATTCTCGTTGGCCGAGTTTTCAGTGATTTTTTTTTTGCTTGTGAAATCTTGGCCATCTAGTGAGTTAGTGGTCTCAGTGGTTTTTCTCCATCTCATCCATGCACGTTTCACACTGGAGAGAAGAAAAGCCATGTTTTCCTTCTCCTCCTCACCTCATGCCCTGTATTCAACACTGGTGATTTCATGCCTGTTTTAAAAAGTCCTTGCTAAACAAATAGTCCTGGCTACTAGCATAACGGAAGGTGTGGTGGTGGTGTGCACGGCACTTCTGATGGATACTGTCTCTAAATGAAGCGGCCACGAACTGGAGAAGGAATTGTGCCATGGACGTGTTCTTTCAAATCAGAGGCTCAGCAATGTTTCAGTTTTCAGATCACTTAATGTCATAAAAACAATAGGTTCTGTATGGATTTTTGGCTAAACTTACAGAATAGAATCCCACATTAACTGGCTTGCTGTAAACCTTGATTTCGAATGAGAGGACTGTTTAGATGGCGTGTACATTTGAGCCTCTGTATAACTTGAAAATTAGCCTTTTTGAGAAGAGGAATTAGATTGCTCAGGCTGTTTTGTCCGGGACAGCTATTCTCAGGAGCCCTGCATGCCATTCCCAATTAACCCGCTGGCGCTGGTCGATGAGTCTTCAGTGCTGGGAGCTCTTTGGGGAAATCCCTGTGCCCCACCAAGGGTTAAGGAAAACCAAGTCACGTGCGAACCGTATGTGATGTGTGACTTGCAGATGGGGCTCCTGGCTCCTTGCCAAGCGTTTCCATGAATCCTTAATTGATATCCTTTGGCTTAATTTGGAATACTGTTAGCACTATCAAATTATTTTTTAATCTGTAATATTTGATCCTGACCATTCAAAATAAGTTTAACTCACAGTGAGATTTAGGGTAAAATGACTGTTTAGAGCTGCTGCAATCGTGTGCTTCAGCATAAAAGTCTTGAAGTTTATTCAATACGGTTAATTTTGGTCAGCTTTCCCAATGCTTCTAACACTATTTATTTATTTATTCATGTATTCATTTTGAGACAGGGTTTCACACTGTCACCCAGGCCATGGAGTGATCATGGCCCACTGCAGCCTCAACCTCCTGGCCTCAGGTGATCCTCCCATCTCAGCCTCCCCAGTAACTGGGACTACAGGCACATGCCACCATGCCCAGCTAATTTAATTTAATTTTTTTTTTGTAGAGACATGGTGTCACTAAGTTGCCCTGGCTGGTCTTGACCTGCCGTATTCAACCAATCCTCCCTCCTTGGCTTCCCAAAGGGCCAGGATTACAGGCCTGAGCCACTGTGCCTGGCCAACGCTAATATTTTGATGATATCCTAAATTCTGGTTTCTGAGTTTGGGTGTGGATGCTGCACCCCTTGGGACCAAGCTGCTCCTTTCGACGAGGTCAGTGTCCTGTTAGATGCTTGCATGGCTCATGGGCTTTTGAATGAGCTCAAGGGGAGATGCCTGAGGTCTGGAACTTGACGTGTTGCCTGTCCATTGCCACCTGCCCTTCTGGAGGAGTCAGTGAGGCTCATTGGGAAGGTTGGTGTGAAGGTGTCGCCCACCTTGCTCTTGGGTCTTTCTTGCACCTGACCTTACACTGGCCTGGCTGATTCCTGCTGGCTGCTAGAAGAGCTTTTTGGGAGGGGAAGCTTCAGGTTTGCACAGCGTTCCAGCTGGACAAGTCTCTGGAAGGCACTTTTGTCTCCTCATACCTTTTTTTTCTTAAAGTTTTCAAACAAAGTTTATTTAGAAAGTAAATAAAAGAGAGAGAGAGAGAGAAAGGGGAGAGATTCACCTCTCCAAGGTAGGGGAGGGGACCAAAGCTAAGAAAACATGTTGGACATAGCTCAAAGGACACATGGTGTGGCTGGTGCTTAACGAAACAATGGATTTCTTTTAAGTTTTCAGGCAAAGTTTATTTAGAAAGTAAATGTGAGAGAGAGGCGGAGAGGGAGAGGGGGAGGGAAGATCCTCACACCCTCTAAGCAACAACTGAGAGGAGTGGTGTTCTTGACTTGCCCAAGATTCTGCAGTTAACAACAAAGCAGCTTTTTCTTTATATTTTAAAACAATTCAACTTCAGCAGTCAGCTTTGGTGTGTGCTTATTTTAGTGTTAAAAAAAAGAGTCTGAGATCATAATAACATTAAAAAAAGAGAGAAATGGGTATAGTCCCACATTGCAGCTGACAGTGCTGGGTCATGGAAACATTGCTCACACTCGATATGTAATTTTCTATTTGTGAGTAGATAGTAGATTTACAAAAGATAAAAAAGGTAAGGTTGATTTTAATGATGTATTTTATTTGATGCAGTGTGTCTAAAATGCCATTTCATCATGTAATTAACATAGAAGTTGTTAATGAGATGTTTTACTTTAACATCAAGTCTTCAGAATCTGGGACATACTTCACATTTTGCCACAGCTGGCCGTGGTCTCCACGGGCCAAGTGCTCACTCGTCTCTAGTGGTTAGTTCTTGCAGATGCTGTGGATTGGCATTTGTTTTTGTATTTCCTTTCTGTTTTCCCATGCATAGCATGTGGTTGCAGCTTTACATAGACCTAGTTTATGCCTTTTAGTAACGGAAGCATCTTCCCTGGATTCTACACAGTTGTAACTTCCATGGCGCTGCCTACCTGGTCCTGTAGAGGTCACATCCTGGTTTTCACTGCAGTCAACACGTTGGAACTTGAGCTTGTTGAGTGATTGCCTGGAGGTGCGCTGGCTGGAGCTGGTTGGTGGGGTACACACTGCCCAGCCCTGTCCAGGGCTGCTCTGGTTTGAGGTGCTCCCAGATGTCCCAGTTCTGCGATCTCCACAACCCAGCCCGCGCATCTGATCAATCCCGTGCATGTCCCCACCAGCTCTGGTTCACCTTCCTCTTTCAGTTGTTTTTCTTTCCATTGTCATAGGAATATATATACATTGCAGGGAACCTGGATGGTGCAGAAAACTGCATCCGACTCTGATCTTTTGGCAGTGACTGTCGTTTATTTTATTGTTTTTTCACAACGTCTTGAATGTGGGAACTCTCCATGTCATGTCTGCAGACAAATGATGGCAGGTGGTACTCTCACAAGGGCACATCCACTGCCTTTGTCTTCAGCTCATCCTAGATCACCAGACTTGGTCTTAGGGTCTCATGGGCCTTGCAACTCTCCACAGTGGTTCCCAGAATCCTCTGGGCAAGAACTGTCAGTGAGTTTCCAAGTTTATTAGAACGTTATTGTTTCGCAATGTGTTTTCTTCCAATCATTGGGACATAGAATAGGAAAAGACGTATGATAGGACCTGATATAACGTGTGCTGACTCACCTTCTCAAGCATCGGTATCCCATGACATTTCTTATGTAGCAACTTTGAGAATGTAACGCTGCAGAGAATTTGTAATTATATGTGCTATAGCTGAAATGAATTTTCATATTTTTCCAATCATGAATAATGACTGTCTTTCAGTGTAATCCTGTGATATGAAGTGTTCCAGGGATGGATGCGTCATGAGCTTCATTATTCTTACTTAAGTAGTGTGTAATGAAAGCTAATATGGGGAAGTTAATTGCTGCTATTTTTAATTTCTCTAGGAAATATTCTGAATATAAATTATATGGTAATCGTTGCTTTTTTTCCCACCCCTTCTGAAACCAGCAGACTGAAGCACAGGTAAGCCAAGATAGCTGGCATAAGGGTGACTTCAAATATGAACGTCAGGAAACCCTCACGATCAGCTCAGCAAGAGTTAATGATTCTGGAGTGTTCATGTGTTATGCCAATAATACTTTTGGATCAGCAAATGTCACAACAACCTTGGAAGTAGTAGGTAAATATCTCTCTGGGAATGTATAAATTACTGGTAGGTGTAGAAAAAGAAATTACCAGATAGTTTTCTTTTGGTATAAATGAGTGTTGAACAAATTCTTAGAATTTTGTCCCTACCAAATGAATGAATGAATGAATGAAAATGATCATGTGACCGCTTGGAACTAGAGCACAAACGCAAATTCTGCCAGTGTGGTGGAGGACTGTGGATAGCTGGGACTGGTGTTGCAGCCCATGGTTTCCTGTGCAGCCTTCCCTGCTCTTTCCACAAGGCCACAGCACCACGTGGAGGCTGTTGAGAGAGGCTTGCACTTTCTGAGCATCTGAGGCTGGAAATGGAAGCAGACACACTCTGTCCGGGGCCTGAAGTGTTTCTTGGGCTCTTGGTGGGGCCTCTGCCTTGGGCAAATGGCTGTGTGCTCCCAGTTCACCCTCAGCAAGGACTGAAGGGGGCTTCTTCGGCCTGGCAGCCTCCCTCCCACCTCACCCTCCTCTTCAGCCTCAAAGCTTAGAGGATGGGTCTGGGAAGGAACCCCGAGTGCACGATCAGTTCTCTGCAGCGTATACGTGAGGTCATGCTGAGCTTCCTGACCACATCACGGTGGCAGGCACAACTGGCTTTGCCTTGTCTTCCCTGCTCTAGAAATTTCACTTGTCACTCATTTTCCAGGCATTGACTTAAAGAAAGCTGAGCCTAGCAATTGTCTTCATGCCTCGGATTGACTGAGAATAATCATCATTTTAAAATGACCTCACTGACGCTTTGTCTGTCTTTTGAGTATTGTTTGCATGCCATCCATTTTTCTGTGTTTTTAATGTTTTTAATTTCTAGTGCTTGACTTTGATGAAATGCTTCTAGAGTGGTGAGGGTCTTCATCATGAATAATAATAAAATGAAGCAATATTTGCTCTCATTTCCTCCTTTTTGCCCTTCCCAATTTCCCGAAGAGTTCACATAGCAGTGTTAAGCGCTAATTTATCCCACAACTACCTCATGGCATTTTAGTGTTTCTGTCCAGGTGACAGTGGGATGTGCCTCACCAGACTGGACATGGCTGAGGCCCCTGCTTGCAGTTAGAGTGAGCATGGAGAGTGTCCTGCTTGTCCCTAAATGTGCTTGTGAACCATTTATTAGTTTGAATAGAAGGCCATGCTTTTAAAATATTAAACTCCATAAGCGCTAATTTGCTAAGTTGATTAGGGAGCGTGTTGATATATCAGCTTCGGCTCCAGAAAGCAATTAGGAAGGATGTTTTGAGCGCATTGTTGTATGTAATCGGATTTTTAAAATCCACCCATCAATTTCCAAGAATTATAACTGACTGGAAGAACTTGCGGCCGTGAAACCTGTGTTTTGTGCTGTGTTGTGGGTGGGTTGGGTGGGACAGGAACAGGAAGAGACAGAAAAGCCGTATTAGGGGCTGGAGTAGGATTTGAAAGCAGAGTGGGGGCAGGGGAGACAGGGCTCTAGAACCACCCTGGTCTGGTTTTCTTTACTTTTTACTTGGTTCCTTGTATATTTACGGTGTCCAACGTGATGTCTTGGGCTGCATGTGGACAGTGTGAAGGTTATTGTGGTGAGGTGAGGTGGCATGACCTTGCCCATGACTCCTGCCCATCCCGTGTGCCCTGTCTTGAGTTGGGGCTATGCCACTAAGATTTCCAGTCACCTGCTTTCACTCTGCCTGCATTTCCTCTCTGGAGAAGCAAGGTGTCAAGTCCCAACACTGGGAAGGAGAGAGGCCATGGGTTTTACAAAGTGTCAAACGAGTTATCTCTGATTTCTTAATGCAGAAGTGCCTGAGAAGGGCCATCGCTGGTGTTAGGTTAGGACAAGGCAGGTACAGTGCTCCAGCCCTCTGTGTTCCAACACCCTGGGTGGTGCCCTTCTAAAGGCTCATTTACTCTTGTATGTAGAGGTTTGGCCCATCAAGTAACATTGTATCAAGCAAACTAGATGCTAGACAGCTCTGGGAGACCTAAGTATTTTATATACAGCAACAATGAGAGAAATGATTTCAGTGCAAATATTGTTGTCTGAAATATTTGAGTATTTTGGATTGGATTTATGACCTTGAGAACGTAAAAGTTCAATGTCACCTTCAGATGCAAGGTTTAGTCCCTGGGAGTTAATCTAAGTTAGCTTTAGCGGATTCGTCATGTATGATGGCAGGTGTTAGAACAAGGTGGTGGTTTCTAGCTCTCTGTGGTTTTAATTGGGATGGTTTTCCATTCTCCCCTGAAAAATCCTTTCTGATTGGTAAATGGACGAAGGGTAGGTGGGTTGTATTTTTGATTCTGAATCTATAGGAAACTAAATAACCGGAAAAGCTGTCCTTACAGTCTCACGTGGGACTTCAAAATATAACCAGACAGCACCAAAGTTAGTGAATGATCGTTTTAAATTAAAAAAAAAAATAAATCAAAGAATATAAATAGAATTCTTCTATGCTTCCAGTAACTTGGTACAGCCATTTTTTAAGACTTTGGCATGTTGCTTGTATTTTTGTATATAACAGAGCTTTAATTTTCCCTACAATTTTACTCATATTCTCACTTCAAGTTTAGAGAGACTAGGATGTGCTTATCATAAGAAGAGGCCAGATTTGGCTTCTCACGGACCTGGGTTCAAGTCCAGGATCCACTAGATGGCATCTAAGACTATTTTCTATAAATTAAATGTTATAAACTCTGTCTCTCAATGTTGACATATGATTAAATATTTGCCATAATTATTAAGTGCAGTGTGTACTACAGAGCTTAGGGACATTCTTGGCACACAGTATTTTGTAAATGGCAGCTAGGTAATATTGGCAGTTACTTTATTACTCTTTTTGAAGCTTTTGCCAATATTATTATCATAGAACCATTTTTAAGAACTTATCATTATTTCTTTATTTTGAGTTGGGGTGTTACTCTGTCACCCAGGTTGGAGTGCAGTGGCTTAATCATGACAATCATGACAGTTACAGCTCACTGCAGCCTCAACCTCCTGGGCTCAGGTGATCTCCCACCTTAACCTCCTGAGTAGCAGGGACTATAGGTGCGTACCACCACACCAACTAATTTTTTTTAATTTATTTTTTGTAGAAATAAGGTTTTGCTGTGTTGCCCAGCTGGTCTCAAACTCCTGGGCTCAAGTGCTCCTCCTGCCTTGGCCTTCCAAAGTGTTGGGATGACAGGCGTGGGCCATCATGCTTGGCCTGCATTATTTATTTAACCAGATCTCTGTTTTTCACTTTCAAAGTGATTATAGCTGGTGTAAATAGCACTTTTTTGTGTGTAGCTTTCTTCCCCACTTTAAGATTACAGGATTCGATAGAAGAATAGATAATTTTTAAAAAAAATCTATATTGCTAAATGCTTTCTTAAAAAAGTATGCCAAGTTACAGTGTGTAATTCAGTGCTGCTTTTCCACACTTGCAAAATTATTGAGTTTAGTTAAAATTAGTTTTGCTATTTTTAATAAGTGAAAAGTGATATCTTAGTTTAATTACTAGTTTAGCTAAACATTTTTCCTTCTATATTTTACTGTCCTCTTTTTCCTGTTACCTTGATTAATTTTAGTATATAGACATTTAAAAATGTTTATATAATTAAATTTGTCTTCTATGTTTTTTTTTTCTTTTGTTGCTTTCGAAAAGCCTAGCAAACTTCTCCCTCAGTAGAGGTATGATAGGGGTCAGTTCTACTGTTTAGTTAAGAATACCAGTTGAGGGCCAGGCATGGTGGCTCACACCTGTAATCCTAACACTTTGGGAGGCTGAGGCAGGAGGATTGCTTGAGGCCAGGAGTTCAAGACCAGCCTGGGCAACATAGTGAGAACCTATCTCTAGAAAAAATAAAAAATTATCAGGATCTGGAGGTGTTTGCCTGTAGTCCCAGCTACTCTGGAATCTGAGGCAGAAGGATTGCCTGAGCCCAGGAGTTCGAGGATGCTGTGAGCTGTGATCGTACCACTGTACTTCAGTCTGGGTGATAGAGTGATGAGAGTGTGTCTCAAAAAATAAAAATAGAGAAATACAGCTTGATTGTAAAAGTGTTTCCTTTGATTTATCCATGATACATGCAATGAGGAGAAGACCTGGTTCACTTTATTCAAATCCTAAGTGATCTTTTCCCAACATTTAATCATACACCAGGGCTCTTTCTGTCGTGGTTTGTCACATGATCATATTCACAGTTAAATTGGGCCTGGGCATGGCCATTTAGTCCAGATGCTCCTAACCTGGTAAGCAGCAAGACAAGCAGATTTAGAAGACATTTAAGATGGCGGTAGGTTTTTTTGTTTTGTTTTTGTTTTTTTGTTTTTTGAGTCAGAGTCTCACTATTTCACCCAGGCTGGAACACACAGCCACCACAACCTCCACCTGCTGGGCTCAGATGACCCTTCTGCCTCAACCTTCCAAGTAGCTGGAACCACCCACAGACACGTGCCATCATGCCCAGCTAATTTTTAAAAATGTATTGTGGAATCGAGGTCTCACCAAGTTGCCCAGGCTGGTCTTGAACCCCTGGGCTCAGGCAGTGTTCTCGCCTCTACCTCCCAAAGTGCTGGGATTATAGGCATGAGCCCCCATGCCTGGCAGAATTAGGCTTTTTAATTAGAACCTTCTTATCAAATACGCTTTTTTTGTAGATCTTAACTTTTGCACATAATAGTCTCACTTACCTGGATACCTTTTTTTTTTTTTTTTTTTTGAGTTGGAGTCTCACTTTATCGTCCAGACCGGAGTGCAGTGGTACACTCAAGACCATGACAGCCTTGACCTGCTAGGCTCAGGTGATCCTGCCTCGACCTTCCAAGTAGCTGGAACCACAGGCATGCGCTACCATGTCCAACTGGCTTTTTTATTTATTGTAGAGGCAAGGTCTTGCCATGTTGCTCAGGCTGGTTTTGAACATGTTAGCTCAGGCAGTCCTCTTGCCTTGACCTCCCAAAGTGCTGGAATTACAGGCATGAACCACCACACCCAGCAAGACAAATGATACATTTTTAAGAGCATGACTTAAGAGACAGACATGGAAGAATCAGTATTTCAAGGGTTCGTTTTTTCTTAGTTTATGGCAGTGATCCTACAAGAGGAAAATGAAATGCAAAATGGCTACTTAAATTGTTACTGGTTATTACCAGTGAATACTGGAAGTCAGTCCATAATCTCTGTAATTCCAGGACATGAGGTTGGGTTTTTTGTTGAGTAGCTGTGTATAACGATGTCTTTCTGTCTTGCCCTACTTAACTAGATAAAGGGTTCATTCACGTCCTTCCTGTGATGAACACGACCATGTTTGTGAACGATGGAGAGAATGTCAATCTGGTTGTTGAATACGAGGCATATCCCAAACCTGAGCACCAGCAGTGGGTCTACATGAACAGAAGCTTCTCTGAGAAGTGGCATGCATACCCTAAGTCTGAGAACGAAAGCATCAGGTAGGAGGGGACCCTGACTGGACAACATGCCCACTTCTGGGCTCCCAGACCCCCTCGGCCCCTCGATGTGTGAGGAGACACCAGTGAGGAGGGACGTCAGGGCTCCCTCCACAGTTACATCCGAGCATTCCATGTGCTGTGTGTTTAGAGCATGCGTGTGCGTGCAGATAAGCACATGCACACGTGCACTCACGTGTGCACACACACGCAAACCCTGGGCCTTCGTTTTCTTTGAAGTGGAAGAACGTTTTCTGGGGTTCCGAGGAAAGCCCTAAGCAGTGATTGGCATAGACTCAGGACACAGTACTTTATGCTTTTCAGAAGAACGGGGACTTTGGTACCTGTGGTTGTTTCTTAGAACCCCAGGAAAATGAGAATTGCCAGGGCCTTGGGCAGTGAACCCAGCTGTGGACATCAGCCCTCATGTCAGCCCGGCAAATGTCATAATGTGGCCATGATGGCTGTGCTAGGTGGGCTGTCAACGGCTGCCCTATCAGGCGTGGTCTTGAGTGCTTAACCTTAGGAGTGAGCACTCTTACCTCCCCCATCTCTACAGAAGAGGAGACTGAGGGATCGAGGGTGAGGCACTTGGGCAAGGCCTTATGGCGGTGAGGATGGGAGCCTGGATGGAGTCTGTTTTTCCAGTCGGCTGTTGGAAGAACATGGTGAGGGGATACAGTGTTCTGTGCCAAGGCCCATGGGTGGGAGGGAGGAGGATAGACTTGGTGGGGGCAGAGAGGGGCTGGCAACATCTGGACTGAGTAAGAGAGCAAGGGCCGGAAGTTCGCTGGGGGCTGTCGGGCTTATGGCTGATGGCGGGGTCTTGAGTAGAGGTGTTGGGTAGGAAGCCTCTAGGGTCATGTCTACCCAGAGCCTAAGATAGGTTCTAGGGCCAGGGGCTTGTGAAGGGGGAGACCCGCCAGGGAGTGTAGTCATGGGTAGGAGGGGACAGAGGTGAATGGGAGTGAGCGCTAAGCTGTCTGATGGGGACTCTGAGCTGGCCTGTCACCCAGTCAGGATCAGCCCCTGTGGCTGTCCCCCTGACCTGCAAGCCGCTTGCATGGAGACCAGCTGGCGAGGGCTAGGCAGAACAGCAGCTATGGATGTGAGGCCATGGAACAGAGTCCTGAGAGTACAGGTGGAGCCTGGAAGCAGCCAGTAGCCACCGGGAGGGCGACTGATGTCATTCACAGGGCAGGGTCTGCATAGTCCCAGCTCCCCAGTTGGGCCCAGCCCCGGGGTACGTGGTCATGTGGAGCAGGGCATGCACTGTGAGCGGGAGACCCTAGGGGTGGGGGTGCTTGTTTGCACAGTAGTCTGGTGGCCCTGCGGAGGTCAGAAGCTGGAAGAGCAGAGGCTGTATGGACAGCAGCAGGAGGGCCCAGGAGGTATTGCAGGGAGGAAGGGGTGTGGACCCCACCAAGGCCAATGTCTGCGGTGTAAGCAGGCAGTTCAAGGGGACATGGACCCCCGCGAGCTGGGAGAAAATGGCATGGTGGGCTGATCACCCTTGTGTTGCTCCCAGGCTGCATGTATGTCCTGGTGGAACATGCATTAGCGTGGATGGAGTGAGTCGTGTCTTCCCTAAGCAGCATGTATTTCCAGGTGGAAATGGAAAGGGGCGTGCCTGGGACCATCGAAGGTGACTGACACTCTGTCTTCTCTTGCAGGTACGTGAGTGAACTCCGTCTCACCAGACTGAAAGGCACTGAAGGAGGCACGTACACGTTTCTCGTGGCCAACGCTGATGTCAGTGCTTCCGTGGCATTCAGTGTTTACGTGAATAGTAAGTGGCCCAGGGCCCCCTCACTTTATTGGTGGTGTTTGAGCTGCAGGGCTGACTGTGCTGTGTGCTGTGTAAATAACGTTTCATGATAATCTTGACCTTCAGAGACTAGTGGTTTGGTGGTTGGAAGGGTACGTGAGAAAGCCAGCTCCGTGCCCCACATTGCATGGCCATGTGACCCTGTAAAGCCACTCGAGCTCTAGTCACTGCCTCGGAAGGGGACGGAGGAGTTGGAGAAGTGAATCCACGGTTGAGGGGAGGCATGGTTGAGGGGAGGCATTTTGTAGGGTTGAGGTGGGAGCTGGGTGAACAGGAGCGGGTCGGTGGTCAGGGGAGAACGCTGTCACCGGCCCTGACATGACTTGCCTTTTGTCTTTTCCTTTCGAGGCTGCTGCGATGGTGTCTGTGTCTAGAAGCCTTCCCTGGGGCGCATGCGGTGTAGACAGCCCCATGAACTGTGGGTGCCATGGTTTGTGGGAGAAGGCAGGCAGCCCTGGTTGGGGTGGATGGATTTTGTGGTTGCGGGCACCTGAGGGCCAAGTCCTGTCCCGCTGAATCCCCCCTAGATGTGTGTCTGCACTGCAGTGGAGGCCAGAGAACCTGACCACCGGCAGTCTCCTGCCAAGGGCCAGGCCTCTTCCTGGCTCTGGTCAGGTCTGAGCTGCACTGCACTTTCAAGGAGGGGAGGGCGAGTGCCGGAGCTCGGGGGCTGCAAAGACTCAGAATTCTGGGAGAGTGTTCAACAGGTGGCCCTTGGGACTGGTGGTCCTGATGTATGGGGTTGTGGAGATGCTTGGAGCATTGCCTGGAGCAGCAGGGGCTGTGCTGGCGCTTCATGTGTGGCCTGGAGGGTTGTCCCTGTCTGGAGTAGCTCGCTGGTTGCCTCAGTGCTTCCAAGTGTGTGGTGGGCATGGGGGTATTGTCTCTTCGTAAATGAAGATACCACCGAGAGAGACATCTGGACAGACTTTATTGCTATCTGGAGTCTCGATCATACAAACATTTGAAAGTTATATCTCCTGAACAAGGTGTTAACACAACCCTGGCGGGGAGAGGACACGTGTGTGTAATTAAACACGTTTCTTTACTGTTCTGTAGGCTGATGGGTGTCACACCTCCCGGGAGGGGCTGCAGCGTGTTTCCCAAGTGTGTGTAACAACAGTACCTTCCTTTCCAAGGGAAACTAGTGAATCATTATCTCAGTTCCTGGGAAGAGTTTTGATGATACAACATCTCACTGGCCCTCAGTTCAAATCTTTCTAGATAATTTCAGTGTTAGAGGAGCTGGGTGTGTTATACAAGTTCAAACTGTCTGCTTCTGAGCACACTTAGCTCTCTGAAGCGGGTGACGGGCAGGCCGTGTGCTGACATTACGCTGTGATGGCACTCATCATGGTTTCCCAGAATGTGTATGACTTTCTCAGCCTGTCTGTGGTGAAGGGCTTCCCCCCGTAAAGTCCCTGGTCACTGCCATCAGTACTTGTAAAACACAGTAAAACCCATTACTATAAAAGTGAGTTGTGAGCAACAAAATAAACAAGACCCAAGCTTGGGTGTTTCCTTTTTAGATTCAGCAGATAAAGGATTGTCTGTTGAGTGGCTCCTTCCGATACTTCTCCACTGTGTCTGTGGTTCTGTGTCCATCCAGCTGGCCTGGGTGTGGCCCTTGCCACAGCCTCACCCTGAGACATCCTACCCCTCGTCACCATGGCTGGAACTTTATAGCCGGCGCCTGGTGTTCACGCCTCCCCAGTTTCCAGGCCACACACGTAGACTGTGTCTCTTCCTTCTCTTCCCTGTTTCTGCTGTGATGTGTGGCCTGCTGGTGGATCCTGGGCACTAACTTTAGAAAAACGTTTCTGGCTCCTTTTGGGGTACAGTTGCTGCAGTTTTACTTGCCAGACTAATTGACCTTCCGGCAGGGCCCGTTTTAGTCACTGCTGCTGTGAACTCATTGAAGTAAGATGGGGTGTGCCCTTGACCTTCCAGAATGTCCTTGGGTTCCCTGTTGGAGGAGGCTGACCAGTCTCCTGGGGCCTAGGTCCCAAACCCATGCAACATCTGCTGGGGTCCTGCTTCTCACGCTGGAGGAGAGGTGGGTGTGACACAGCTCTGCCCTCCCAGGGAGCCCTCAGAAGGTCTCCTTGATGTCAGTGTCACATGCAGTAAACTGACAAAGGCGTATGGTCCACGCACCAACCACATTGGATGTCTTGATTGCCAAACACTTGCCCTGAGGCAGCGTTTTTATGTGAACTTTGAATTTACCTCCTGTGAGCTGTGTCCAGCTGATCTTTACAGATACAGCCGACTGATCTGTTTGTTGGGTTTTTTTAGTTAACGTTATTGCAGTGTAGAATTTTTTTTTATGTTAAATTTTAAAATCAAAAGCTAAAATCATTTTAAAACTTAAACTTGGAATAGTTATGTCCTTTTGGGCATCAGTTTAGCTGAGCCAATTACATTCGTCGATGTCCTGCATGATTTATTCGGTAAATAAGCTAAGCCTCAAGTATGAAAGGAATTGCATTCTGCAGAAATTAGAGTTGATAAAAGTCAGAATAATGAGCACATAGTGTTAGTGCAGACATTTGGGCTGATTTAACTGATGTGTAATTGCTTAATAGAGTCGCATGAGGTTGAAAGTCTGGATTTGGAACAGTTCAGTATTTGGTGGTTGAAGCACCCACTTGCTTTGAAAATTCCACATGTAGATTTGAGCACATTAAGGGCATGGTGGGGTGGGTGGTGTTTTAATCACTCCTGTGAAAGACTTTAAATATACTCTGCTCTGACAATTTGAGCTAAGAGAACAGTTAAAAGTATAATGTATGAAGTTTGATAATGTTTTCATACTGTTTGAACCTTTCCTAACCAAGCCGTGTTTTACTTGGGTCTGTCAGAGTGGCCCAGTGACATTTAAGGGGGTTTATTGGCCAAGAATCATAACATATTTGCCATCTTTGAGTAGAACTTACAAGAGAAATGGAGAGAATTTTCATTAAAAAACCAAACCAATGTAGTTCTTGGCGTTGAATTTGTATTCATGTAATTTCTCTTGAAATTGTTATCCAAGATGTATCTAGAAGTGAAATTCTTAGTTCTAAAAAGTTTGATATCCTTCTGTGGAAATGATTCGCTTTTCTTACAAATGAAAATTGGGAGGAAAATAGTTCTAAGCACTCTAAAACTTTACCCCAAAGTGCGTTCTTAATAGGCATTGCCCTTGCCAGAATTCCTGGAGACATTAGAAAAAAAATGGCATCTCCAAGATGCTACAGGTGTCTTGTACTACATGTTTACAAATGTGTGATCTCTTTGGTTATATTAAATGTCACACAATAAGGTTTTTCCCAGAATGCAGGACAAATGAAAGGCCGAATGTGTACTTTAATCCTAATATATCCTCTTGGCTTTTTTTCCTACTCCATCCAATATTTCTTGCATAAATAACAGACTTTATTATTAAAGTGGACTTAAATGACAATCAGTAAATATTTTGTAAGTTTATCTTGGCTTCTAATTGCAGATGGCTGTGTGAATCCTGAAGTAATTTACATAATTGTGGAAAGAAATTACAACTGATTTGCTGAATCAGTTGTTTTTCTAACCTCTGGTCAGGATGACTTTAAGACCTGGAAACCTTGCAGTGTCACTTCAGAACAGGATCTGAGTGTGGGACCAGAGCGGCACTGTGCGTCAGAAACACATGGCGGGTGGTGTTGAGGGTCCCACCTAGAGCTCACTCCTATTGCGAAGGTCCAGTTTTTAGGGACAGGCCTCAGCTAGTGGGGTGGGAGTCCTCTGGTCTTGAGGCGAGGGGTGGCAGGGAAGCAGTCATTGACTCACACAGGGTGATTCGCGTCATGCCTAGATACCCAGAGACTGCTGAGCTGCACCATATTAACTCTCCCAGGTCACTCTTTCCCAGGGGCATGGGTAACAGGGCTGAGAAACAATTTAAGGAAATGCTAAGTGATGTATTATTTCTAAATCACCGCATCATCCTGTCTGATGTTGGTGATTCTTTATGGATCACACAGTATACCAAAGTCAACCAAAGCACAACACCTCAGAATAAGGCCCCTTGATGAGAAAGCCACCCCCGCCCAGCATGTTTGCAAAACCTGGGCTGTCTTGTTTTAGGTATTTTGGGTCATAGTTAAATCCAGTTAGGGGCAGCTGGCCCAAACCTGGGGAGGAGCCACCAAAGAGCCACACCCTGTGGGCACTGGGCTATCGAATCCCTTTGCCTTGCCTTGAAGGAACACCTCACACTGTAACTTACGAAGAAGAGATGTGTTTGGCTCAGGGTGCTACAGGCTGTGGGAGCATGGCACCTGCACCCTTCTGGCAAGGCCTTGAAGCCTCCCTGTGGAGGGAGGGCAGGAGGAGCTGCTGTCATGGGGGGAGTAAGGGAGGTACCAGTTTCTTGTACACAGTCACGTCTTGTGGGACTAATGGCCAAGAGTTCACTCATTAGTGGGACAACACCAAGCCGTCCATGAGGGATCGCCTCCGTAGCCCACATGGGGGTCACATTTTCACATGAGATTTGGAGGGGGCGGGCATCCAAGCTATGCCATAGACCTGGGGAATGGCCATGGGGTGGCTTCTCCGCCAGCCCCCTGAGTCACGCCTGCATGGAGTCTTAGGGGCAAGGTCTAGCTGAGACTGGTGCAGTGATGCCGGGACTGGGCCTTAGGACCATGGCGCCTTCAAGAAGAGCCTCCCAAAGCCAAGAGAGCAGAGTTACTAGGACTGCACCTGTTTTGAAAATGGAAACATCTTCCTGCCACTTCACCTGTTAGCCTTCTGCCTCCATTTATTAAACGATGGAAACTTTCCGATACTCGGGTGTCCTCCAGGACTCGGTTGGAGACTGGACGTGTTCTGGCTTGCTGCTCGTGAGTGTCTGTCGCATTTTGCTGGCGAGGCTTTGCTTTCTAGGCTTTCCCCGTCAGGTGGATTTGGTTAGACTTACCGCATACTAAATACTTGGAATCTCAGCATCAGGTGAATCTGGTGCCAAACTAGAACTCGTTTCTGATTGGTTTGCTTGCTTGAGGGCTTGCAGGTGGCAGCCATAGGACCCAAAGTGCAGCTGGATCTGTGTGGACTTTTGTCTATGTGTGTTTTTAGGTGGAAACACTTTTTTTCTTCTTATGAAAGTGTTATGTGAAGGACAGACAAACTAGAAAACATGAATAAGCAAAATTAAAAGTCATGCTTTACGTTTATTTTAACTTTGTGTTTTATTTACGTTTTGTAGATTATCATTCCTAATATTTCCTACCATATGTGTTCTTCTGGACTTTTTTTTTCCCCAATAAAAATGAGATCCTCTTACCTTGTGACCTGGCTTTGGGGCTGCACAGCAGATGCATTGTGGACACTTTTCCCTGCCATTAGATGCTGTTCCCAACATCATGCCGGTGGCTAATTGTGTGATATTGCCACCATTTCCTTAGTCCTTGTTGGATGTAGTTTTGAAACGTCAGGGCATGAGGCAGGACTCTGGAATGATGTGACTGGTTTTTTAAAGAAACCTGTCAGATGATTCTTAACGTTTGTAATTATCTTGTTGAGTCTCGAATGGGTGACCTTGCTGGATGCCTGGGAGCTCACAAGGTTATCACCTGCCGTCATCTTCCACGCTGTCTTCAACACGTGACCGGGTGGACACACTGCGTGGCTCTCAGGACAGTGTCGATTCAGGAATAATTTCCTGGTCTCCTTGGTGTGGAGGCTGATCAATGAAAAAATAGTGGCTTGTCTTTTCAGTTAGTCTTTTCATAGATAATGTATGTTCATTTGAGATATCTGATGGTGTTTGAACTCTGTCTTTATTTTCTCTTCCTGAACTTGAAATGAGCTTTTATTCTCAAATTGCTTGGGAATTATGAGTGTTGTTTTGATGTGACACTCCTTTTAGAGAGAATCTCCGTGGATGCAAGAATTGTTAGAGGCGTTTAAATTGAGGGAAAGGACATCATGGCAGCCTACGTTAAAACAGAACTTAATTCTCTTCTATTCTGAAAAATGTAACAGCCATAGCTCTGATCTGAATGTGCTCCTCAGGGGTGGTGTCTCTGCTGCCCCTGCAGATCTCGTGGGAAAGTTGGTCTGGTGGGGTGTGTTGCTAATTTGAGGGATTTTTATTTTGAGTCAGAGTCTGCTCTTTTGCCTAGACTGGAGTACAGTGGCATGATCTTGGCTCACCGCAGTCTCAAACTCCTGGGCTCAGGCTATCCTTCCACGTCAGCCTCTCGAATAGTTGGGACTAAAGGCATGTGCCACCAAGCCCAGCTAATTATTAATTTTTTTTTTTTTTGTAGAGATGAAGTCTTGTTATATTGCTCAGCCTGGGCTTGGTGTTCAAGTCATCCTCCCACCTTGGCTTCCTGAAGTGTTGGGATGACAGGCATGAGCCCCCACTGCACCAGACAGTAATTCATTTAAATGCTGTACCTGTTAGAGCACCTAGGCCCTCATTGCCCATTGGTGTGGCTGCCCATCTTTTTAAGTGGAAAGCAGGAGAAGCAGGTTTTGGTGTGTTACCGCGTAGACGTCTGTAGGAGTTGACCCTGACCCTGGGCTGTGCAGGTCTCTGAAAGCAGCACATGGAGTCCCTTCCTTGTGGGAGCCTCCACTCCATGAAGTGTTTTCAGGGGAGGCATGTATGTTCACGGCCGTTAGCCTTCTCCATTCACAGATGTCAGGGGGCACCGGGAAGGTCGTGAACTCTCAGTCAACGCACGAGCAGGTGCCTGACGTTCCCAGGGCAGTCGTTCCCTTCCCTCCAAGTCCCAGTCAGGTGGCAGTGTGAACTAGCGGTCTTTACAGAACAGCCTTTTGTCGAGCCTGTGCTGGTACAGGTGTGTGTGACCCTGTCTGGGAGGTGGAGCTGCCTTGCTGTGTCAACTAGCACCGTTGTTCCAGCTGAGGGGGGCTTTCTCTGAGTTGTGTCATCGTTTTTCAACCTACTCTTGTGGCTGGGATACATCTTTGCTGGCTGTTTAGAACAGGTTGGCAAGCTATGGCCCGTGGCTGTTTTGGCCCGCAGCCTGTGGCTGAATGGCCCGTGAATGTAAGATTGGCTATTTTTAAAAAATTTTATTTGTTTATTTATTTATTTATTTATTGAGTTGGAATCTCACTCTGTCACCCAGTCTGGAGTGCAGTGGCCGCTCCCGGCCACTCGACCTGCTGGGCTCCGGCAATCCTTCCGCCTCAGCCTTCCAAGTAGCCAGTATTATAGGCATGCACTACCATGCCCGGCTGATTTTTTTTTTTTTTTTTAATTTATTGTAGAGATGAGGTCTCGCCTGCCCAGGCGGATCTCGAACCCGCGGGCTCAGGTAATCCACTCACCTCAGCCTCCCAAAGGCGCGAGATTACAGGCTGAGCCACCGAGCCCGGCTAGATTGGTTATTTTTAAATCTGGCTAAACAACTGTAGACCCATCAGGAGACTTGATGCAATTCAAGAACACAGGCCACACCCTGGTCATGAGGGATGCTTGGTGGTGCCCTGCCACGCCCTCACTACAGTAGCATCTGTGATTCTAGGAGAGACCTTTGTCTTACGAGTTTGAGCCTTCATCTGAGGGTGTGGACCTCCAATCAAGAGGATGATTTTTTTTTTTTTTTTGAGTTGGAGTCTCACTCTGTCGCCCAGACTGGAGTGCAGTGACCGCTCCCAGCCACTGCAGCCTCGACCTGCTGGGCTCCAGCGATCCTTCCGCCTCAGCCTTCCAAGTAGCCGGAATTACAGGCATGCGCTACCACGCCCGGCTGATTTTTTGATTTATTGTAGAGATGAGGTCTTGCTGCCCAGGTGGGTCTCGAACCCGTGGGCTCAGGCAATCCACTCACCTCAGCCTCCCAAAGGCCGGGGATTACAGGCTGAGCCACCGAGCCCGGCTGGATGATTTTTTTTAAGTGGCAGGCACTCTGTTCAAGATGTCTGCAGGCAGGAGATTTTGGGTGATGCTTGGTTTTGTTTGTTAAACATGCCTCTGTGAAAGGCCTGATGTCTGGTTTCCAAGATCTCTATTCTGGGGGTCTTTGAAAAAGTATACTGTCTTTACAAGTGAACTCAAGTCATTTGTTCGCTCCTGTTTTAACTGATGAGTTCTTTCTCACAGCGGGATTATGACTCAGATGTAAGGCTAGCCCAGACCATCATTGGTATGGTGACAGATTGCGAAAGAGTGCTGCAGCCTTGCCCTTGAACACCAGCATGCCTGGATCCCAACAGAAACCTGCATCCCAGGACCTTCTCCATCCCCTCTTCTCTTACCTGGTGACCCATGCCTGGGTCTTGCATCCTGCTAACAGTGGCATGTAGGCATGTGTGCTCGCAGTGGGACTGGCAGACGTGGCTGGATGGGAGGGGGCTGCCCAGACAAGCTCCCACGATGAGGAGGAAAGGCTTCCACCACCCATTTCCAGCTCTGATGGACTTGCTGTGTGCTCAAAGCCTGTGTTTTCCTTGCTTCTGAGCAGACCTGGGTTGATGACAAGGAGCGTTTTCAAGGTCATGAGTCTGTAGGGCAAATCAGTGGCTGTGCAGGGTTTTTAATTGAGCAATAGATTCGCCGTGGAGTTACAGGCACTCTGAAATCTGCCTGAGAGCTGCTGTTGTTGGAGACACCAGAGTGATTCGGGCCCATCACTTAAAGGAGAAAGGTTGTTTTTTAAAATCTCTGCAGGAAACACATAACTACGACATCTTGTAGGCTTATCTAAACCTCCAGTCCAGGAGGAATTAGGGAATGTGTCTTTTTTTTATACTGCTCACTGCAGCTCGGTTAGGACAGTTCAGGCTTTGCCTGGAGGACCGCAGAGTTGCATATCTCTAAAGGCAAGATGCGGATTTAGTGCGGACGTGGGGTGGGGGGCAGGGTGCCTGCAAACCCAGAGGGGCCCAGATTTTCATTTTTAGAAATTCAGTTTCTACCAACTCACCCTTTATGCATCAAGCATTTCATAACATGCCTTGCCACGCACAGCACACACATATGGAGTCTCTCCCCTCTAGCGGGATGGTCTGTGGCAGAGTGAGGTCAGAGGGGCACCGGGCAAGACCGTCTTGTGAGACCTGCACGGCAGTGCATTCATGGAGGTCATGTCAGGGGACTTCTCACCTCATGAGCCCTGGCTCTGCTCAGGTTTCTTAGGGGTGCCCTGCGGAAGCACACTGCTGGACTGGATCCTCCATGGGCCGTGTCTCTCTACAGGGGAGGCCCAGGAATCTGTGCTGGCCTCTTGCCCTAGCGGGTCTGATGCCCGTTGGAGGTTCTGGCCTTGAGCTTGGCCAGCCAACCTGAGGCTGGACAGGACAAAAGCTGCTCAATCAGCCCCAGGGCATGACCCACCTGGGATGGCAGCTGAAAAAACCGCTTAATTAACCGGCACACGGGTGCAAGTAGGCCATTTGGGCCGTGCCAGTGCCAGCCATGGCGTATGTGACTACTGCCAGGTGTCAGCCTAGAAGGCTTGGATGTCAAGCGCTTTCACCAGAGCTACCTGGGATGGGTTATATAATTTTGAGCTGTTCCGGTTTTTTAAATTAAAAGATGTTTTTAGGCTCACTTTTAGCTATCTGTTCATAGTAAAATAAATTTTGAAAATAAGGTTAACAGAATGAAATAGAAATACTCCGTCACCCCACTGCCCAGAGATAACCGTTGCTAACATTTTCAGCATCCTCTCAGTTTTTTTTCTGTTAATACTTAATTTTGTTAAAGAGTCACCAGGAAGCATGAAGGGCACTGGGAAGGCTGAGGATGGAAGGGACAGGGTGTGAGGGAATCTGTGTCTCAAACCTGGTTCCTATTAGAGTCCCATCTGGTCATCTCCACCACTCATGTGTAAAAACTTCCCACTTGCCCTCATTCTCAGGATGTGTGCATTTATTTATTTATTTATTGAGTCAGCGTCTTACTCTGTCACCCAGGTTAGATTGCAGTGGCACGCTCATAGCCATCTCAGCCTCGACCTGTGATCCTTCTACCTCAGCCTCCCAAGTAGCCAGGACTGCAGGGGCATGCCACTACACCTGGCTGGTTGTTTTGATTTATTGTAGAGATGAGGTCTCACCAAGTTGCCCAGGCTGGTTTCGAACCCCTTGGCTCAGGCATTCCTCTCACCTCTGCCTCCCAAAGTGATGGGACTACAGGAGTGAGCCACCATGCCCGGCTATTCTCAGTATTTTAAAAAATTCCTGTGGCCAGGTGTGCATGTAAATTTCTTGTCTTATGAAGATGAGGTCTCACCAAGTTGCCCAGGCTGGTTTCGAACCCCTTGGCTCAGGCATTCCTCTCACCTCTGCCTCCCAAAGTGATGGGACTACAGGAGTGAGCCACCATGCCCGGCTATTCTCAGTATTTTAAAAAATTCCTGTGGCCAGGTGTGCATGTAAATTTCTTGTCTTATGATCCTCTGTAGAAGCAGTGCCCTCCCCGGGAGAGAGGTCATTGGGTTGTCCTCCCAGGATGCTTTTCGGGACTAATCAACTGCCTCTGGGGCCATAGAGACGTGCTCCTCAGGGTGGGTCTTACCCGTCTAGCAGCTCTTGCTGTGTGTCGCTGCGGGCCAGACTCTGAGCTGAGTGTCTGAGCACCCGGTGTCTGAGCACCGGGGTGTGGCTCCTGCCCTTGAGAACATATAGTCTGTTGGAGGAGACAAACCAGGCTCTCACATGCAGTGGCTGGTGCCCCTGTGTACATTGGGAATGAGGCACCCAACCCGCTTCAGAACACTGGGACTGCTTCAAAAAGGAGGCGATGCTTACACGGAGTCCAGGGTCAGTGCCTGCAGTCCCAGCGGGCAGCGCTCTCCTAGGGGACCTCGATGTCTTGTGCGATGTCCTACTTTCCAGCCCAACCAAACAGTTGCCCGTGATAATTAAATGGAACTTGCCAGATGGATGCTTTCGCGAGGCGGTGGCTTGTCTTCTTGCTCTATTTGTGAGAGCTGGCATGGCACCCAGACTCTTGAGATGGCCCCCTCTTCGCGACTGCACGGAGTCAACTCTGTGTGTGTGTCATGGCCAAGCGGCCGGGCCGGCAGCAGGGCCGGGCCAGGTGGCAGGTGGGTGTGTCACGCATGCGGACACTTGAGCCTGGCCAGCTCGTGTGCCTCCAAGGTGAGGGCGAGAGGTTGTTCTGCAGAGATGTCACTGATCGGTGTCACCTTCTCGGGGTGGTCACCTTCAGAGCCTCTGATAGTCTGTCTGTCCCTCTCACTGTGTCTGTCTTCCCTGCTGGTTGCAGCCTCTTTTGTGTTTGTCGAAATACATGTGACCAGGCTGTCTTAAAGAAGCGGTTTTTAGATCACTAATGAGAATATCCAAAGCAGCAAATACAATTAATTTAATCTCCAGTGGCCTTGACTAGCCAAGGAAGGTGGGTCTTCTCATTAAGAAAGATTAACTGAATCAGTAATAATAATTAAGAGTAAGTATATTGTTTCATTTCTGTGATTCACTCTGGGCTCTTGGGCTGTGCCATCTCATGTAAGTGTCTCAACACAGGTGCTGTTATTCTCATTTCAGATGAGAGTAAACAAAAATGTAGAGATTTAGAGATGACTCAAGGTCAGAGGACAATCATACAAGGTCTGATGTTCCATGTGTCCACTCTGTATGTGGTCCCTGTAGTTCTGTTCTCAGAGTTGACACAGTTGATATGGTGGTCACCGAGTGGGCAAGTGTGTCACTGTCTCTGCCATCAAGACATCCACTGTAGCTCACTGTTCCCAAAGGGCCGGAATCCCTCGGGAAGATTGCCGTGAGAACAGCTGAACACAAGGTCATCTTTTCACTCACTGCAGAAGTAATTTCAAAGATTTGAAGTTCTTGAGTATTAGTTGATGATTGCAGTTACACAGAAATGCCAAGTTCGAGCATTTCCACTGATACAGTGTACTGTTTGGTGATTATATTCAGGTTCTGATATATATACAAATACATTCTCGGGTTGGTTTTCTCTTCTTGTTTTCTGTCAGGATTTTGCATTTGAAATAAAGACTTGGAGTTGAAAACCTGTGTTATTTCACTCGTGTCTCAACCTCCCTGTAGATGGGGAACTCACTGTTTATCACCACCCTGTCTAACCCCCCAAAGGGAGACCATTGCAGGAAGACAGAGAGACAGACAGACAGAGAGAATAAGAGAGAGGGAGGGAGGGGGAGAAAGAGAAAGGAGAGAGTCAGAGAGAGATGGGAGACGCTTTTCCTGTGGCAACTCCTAGCTTCATCCATCCCAGTCACTTGAAATCCCATTGGCAGAAACCCTTTGCACCGGATTCCCACCTGTGGAACATTCTGGACTCCCAGAGTCTTTCAGATCCCTCCTCCTCGCTGAAGCAGAAGTCTTGTTGGTGGCCTTGTGACCTCTGCCCTAGTTATCCCAGAACAGAGTTCTGAAGACCCTGCGTCTGTGGGTGATTGGGCAGCTGTGGCTGTGAAGACCTCTCTGGTCCTGACATGCGCCCCCAAGCCCTCCCCTCCCTGGGCTAGGTTCTTCCCTCTGAACATGTCCCTGGGCTCCGGCCACCTCCAGAAGGTTCTAAGGATCCAGGGGTGTGGGTGGCCTCTTGCTACAGTCTTGGCATCTGATGGGGCCACTTTCTTTTCCTGCAGCAAAACCCGAAATCCTGACGTATGACCGACTGGTAAACGGCACACTGCAGTGTGTGGCAGCAGGCTTTCCGGAGCCTGTGATCGACTGGTACTTTTGTCCAGGAGCTGAGCAGAGGTGAGCTGATTGTTTCTGGCATTGCTTAAAATACAGAAGGAGGCCAGGTTCGGTGGTTCAACCTGTAATCCCAGCACTTTGCGAGGCCACGGTGAGTGGATTGCCTGAGCCTGCGGGTTCGAGACCCGCCTGGGCAACTTGGCGAGACCTCATCTCTACAATAAATCAAAAATTAGCCGGGCATGGTAGCATGCGCTTGTAGTTCTAGCTACTTGGAAGGCTGAGGCGGAAGGATTGCCGGAGTCCAGCAGGTCGAGGCTGCGGTGGCCGAGAGCGGCCACTGCACTCCAGTCTGGGTGACAGAGTGAGACTCCAACTCAAAAAAAAAAAAAAAAAAAAAAATACAGAAGGAAAGATTGCAAACCCGTCGAATGTCAAGTGTGTTTTCTGATTTTTTTTAAAAGAGCTTTGTTTTGATTATATATTTTTTCCTAGCCATGTGGCTCTTTAGAGGGGATAATTGCTGTATTTTTCTTGGTAGACATTAATTTTGTTTGCTGAAAAACGATTGCTGAATGACTTCTCTGTTTTGTTGGTTATCTTGCTGGTTTTATCATGCAATTTCTAGCCTGCAGGTAGATAAGGCAATTTTGCAGGACAGAGTAATTAGGTTTCCATTCTCTGCACAGGAGGGAACGTGTGTGGGAACTATGGCAGTAGTTAGCACAAAAAAATTACCTCGCCAGTTAATTGCCAAGTTACCAAAAAGTAACAACCACACAGTACCCATACACACAGGGTGTCTACGGGTGTGGGGCGTGCGAGTTCTCCCTGATTAGTGCCCAGCCCGAAGCAGGGACATCTTACACCGGTGACTTCACGCTCAGCCTGGTTGAAGTTCACCTGTTTAACATCCCTGCAGAACACCAGGTGTTTGGGGTTGGGACATTCTTCAGCACAGCAGAAGGAGTTGCAACTCACTCCTCACCAGGCTGATGGCTGCAAAGGGAATGCTGGGCCCTGGGACCCCCACCTGCTGGACAGGCGAGCCTCGCCCTATGCCCTTGTCTGTCTTCCTGAGCCGGCCATCCCCCAACAGGTGCTCCATCTCAGTGCTACCTATGGACGTGCGCGCACACAACGCAGCAGGGCCACCATTCGGGAAGCTGGTGGTCCAGAGTTCTGTGGACTCCAGCGCATTCCGGCACAATGGCACGGTGGAGTGTATGGCCTACAACAGTGTGGGCAGGACCTCTGCCTACTTTAACTTTGCATTTAAAGGTAACAACAAAGGTATATTCCTCTTTAATCTGATTTTAGGGGATGCTTGGGCGCTGTCCGCTGTGTCACTCATGACCAGTCCATCCCAGCATGGCCATGTCATTTCTGGTAATGCTCACCTTGTGTCTGTCGTCACCCTCCTTTCATTACATGCTCGTGTGTCAATGAAGCTTGTGCTCTCACCAGAGTGGTCTCAGCCACCCACATCACGGAGGTTCTGCATGTGTGTGTCTCTTTCTACCTCTGTACACATAAACTGTAAGCGTACAATCGTCTCCATTGAGAAGGTATAGAGATGGCTCATAGGGCAACCTGTTTACCTTGTAGTCAGACAAAATTGGAACAACTTTTTTAAATTTTACTTATTTGAAATGAGTTATTTTAACACCTGGCCAGATAGCTGTGTTGGAACATCGACACTGTCTTGAAGTCATGTTGGTGAGTCATTTCTTTAAAGTCCTCGAGACTTGATTCAGGTGTGACAGTGTCCTCAGAGAGCTAAAGAATCGTTGGGCCTCCATGACAAGTTGGCGTGACGTGAGAAGACAGAGCCAGGGGCTCCTGGACTCAGGGTGGCTTCTGCTTTTCTGAGTTGGCAAAGCTGCCTGTCAGGGAGGGCTACTCCCAGTTCTGAGTACTGAGGAAGAGTCTTACACTGTTCTATATCATCAGCTTTGCAGACCAGACAGTGAAAAGAATGCGGCAGAACATCTTCCTGGGCTGGAGACGTTCACATGCTGTCTAAGGAAGTCTGGAAGCCACTGGCGAGGTTCTCAGGGAAAGCAGGAAAGAGGACAGGGCTGTCCACAGAGGAGCTTTGTAACGTTGTGTGTGGTTGTGTGTGGCAGGAGTTCGACTGAGGGCAGGGCTCCGTCAGATATTGCTTTGCATTGAAAAACAGCAGAAATTATCATTGAGCTACAGAAATCCTCCCCTGAGTTCCCCAGTATCCTGGGTTAAGTGTGTTTTTAAAGGTGTATTTGCATAACAAGAGCCCGAGGTTGCCAGTTGAGGGTCTGAGCCTCCTAGCCCTGGGGGAGAAGCATGCGGCCAGCCCTGCCCTGCCCCCCTGTGAGTCCTGTCTCTGCCCTTTTAGAACAAATCCAGCCCCACACGCTGTTCACACCCCTGCTCATCGGCTTCGTCCTGGTGGCCGGCATGATGTGCGTCCTGGTTTTGATCCTGACCTACAAGTATCTCCAGGTAACTGCGCTGCTTCCCCACGTGCTCCGACGGGGAGACACTGATCGCCACGTTGACCATCTCCCTTCCTCCCACAGAAGCCCATGTACGAGGTGCAGTGGAAGGTCGTGGAGGAAATCAACGGCAACAATTATGTGTATATTGACCCAACACAGCTTCCCTATGACCATAAGTGGGAGTTCCCCAGGAACAGGCTGAGTTTCGGTCAGTGCACCCGGGCTTCCCATGCGCCCTGTGTGTGCACGGTGGGGCCCACGTCCTGCATTTTGTTCCACCTGGAACAATGAACATTTTCTGTGATGATCCCTCCCCTTCACGGGCTTGGTTCTCTCATTTCGTAGAGAACACCTGAGCCCTCTCCAGACAGATGCGTCTGTTCTTCTTTATCAGTTTTGAAGAACTCAGGCCCTCCTTCTGCCATCACCGCCACTCACCTGCGGTCTTCCTCCCTACAGGGAAGACCCTGGGTGCCGGTGCCTTCGGGAAGGTTGTGGAGGCCACTGCTTATGGCCTGATCAAGTCGGATGCGGCCATGACCGTAGCTGTGAAGATGCTCAAACGTGAGTTCCTGGGGGTGGGTGCCCAAGCCATCGGCCTGCCACATTTATTTCTTGCTAAAATAAAATGTTTCTAATTGTAGCCAGCGCCCATCTAACGGAGCGGGAGGCCCTAATGTCTGAACTGAAGGTCCTGAGTTACCTTGGCAATCACATGAATATCGTGAATCTCCTTGGGGCGTGCACTGTTGGTGGTAAGCCGAGGCCGAGTGGTGTGTGTCCCCTGCTGCATTGTCAGAAGCTGACATGGAGTATGATTCTGCCGTGCATGATGATAAACTGTGTGGGGTTTACCCAGATCATTGTTCTCTCTCACTAGGTTTTATTTTCCTTGTTCTTAAGAATGGAAATTTTCCATCTTCTCATTGTGGGTGGAACACAGGACATGCTAGTTGCTGTCACGTATGTCACACCATCAACATGGATCTCTTGAGTGTCTCATCTCGCCTGAAAGACTTTTCTTGTCTTGCAGGCTGTAGATATTGCTGGGTCATGTTTAGCCACTCAAAGGGTTCATGTTCGTTTGCATACTATAATTTAAACTGGGAAGCCTACAAGTTCTCAAATACACCCCAAATGAGGCAAACATGTCACTTCTGTACACGTGAGTTTCCAATTCTGAAGCCTTAGTCGAGGCTCCCGTCAGGGGTGTCTGTGATGTTCGCAGAAGAATTCTGGTCTAAAGGCACAAAGATGTGTTGCATGAGCTGCTCCTGATATCTGGGGGTCCTGGTACATTGACAGCTTTGTGTAATGTCTTCAACAACCCCTGAAAATGTTGCTTCACCGCATCATGAATTGTTCATGAGAAAATTTCCACCGACTTAATTAGTTCCTGTGACTTGAGCTGCAGTCTTGAGCATTCACAGCACCACAGCATTGCCCCAAACACAGGCCATCTCAGGTTTGCGCCTATCTCTGGTCTCGTCTCAGCTGGCTATTGGTGTGGCTGTCCCTCCTGTATACTCAGCATTTTTAATAATGTTTCGGAGAGTGTGTGCCCAAGCTGTAAAGGTATCAGAGGGTCCATGCGGGAAGCATGGTGATGGGAGCACCCATGCAGCACCTAGGGCAGTCGCCTGCCCCAGGCGCTGATGCCACGAGGAAGCTCAGGCAAGAGTGACTGCTGGTTCCATGTCACCCACACCGTGCTGCTCTTGTCCTGGGCAGTGTGGATGAGCAGGATGGTGGGGACCAGGCGGGCCACTCACTGAGAATGACCACCAGCAGCCATGACACCCTTGGGTATCTTAGAGGATGCAGGACTATCTCCACAGCTCACCTCTCCAACCTGCTCTCATCTGCTTGTAGGGCCCACCCTGGTCATTACGGAGTATTGTTGCTATGGTGATCTACTGAATTTTTTGAGAAGAAAACGTGATTTGTTTATTTGCTCCAAGCAGGAAGATCAGGCAGAAGCAGCCCTGTATAAGAACCTTCTGCATTCAAAGGAACCCTCCTGGTAAGGCTGATTTGCATGAACAGTCGGCTGTTGACAGGCAGTTTGTGGGGTCATAAGGGTTTGCAATCAAGGCTGATTCTTTAAAATGTGAGCGAGGTGCGAAATGACGACGATTAAACCATTTAAATGTGATTAACCGTTCAGAAAGTTTAAGTAGTGATTTTGAAGATTCAAACTGTGTTGAACTTAGATTTTTGCTGTTTTTTAAAAATTCCCAGACTCTGCTCACCTTTAGTTTTCTTCTACGCTTCAGATCTGTGTGACTTTGTGGGTTCCGTGTGTGTCTGTCTGGTTCTGTCTTGTGTATTTCCCTTTATGTGGCTGAGCATGGCTGGTTCCGTGACAGGGCAGGTAGGTACTCAGGTCTGCCAGGGTGTCCAGAGAAGTCCTGTAGATCTGAGCGGGATGGCCATGTACTCTAAGCGTGACTCCGCCTCTGGGCTTCTTGCCAATCCCCTCTGACTTATTTCTGTACACCTTGGCTCCAGCATTTAACTCATCCCATCACTGCTCCCTCTGTCACATCTCACACAGTTCTGGACCTGGTTTTCAACTCAATCTTCATTGGTCCCGTTTGGAATTTGAATGAGGTATCAGGAGCATCTAGTTCCTTGGGGGAGGAATAGTCTGATTTACACCAGCACAGAATTCCTCTCCACCACACCTCGCCTGTTCTTTCCTTCGAATGCCAAGAGCCACCATGAGGATGACCTCCCAGATCCACCTGCCTACAGAACGCGCAGCTCTCTTGTGCGTGCCTGGACCTCATGGCTGCAGCTGTGTAGGGATTAATCAGTGTCCTCTTTAAGTCACTCCATGTCCCCTGCATTTCGAGGTGGCGAGAACTACCTCCTGCTCTCTTTGGGGGACTAAGCCCTTGGGGCACCTCAATCCATACTGCTGGTAGGCAGTGGCTTCTTAAAGCCATCTGTTCCTCTGGCTAAAGTTTGGAACTCCAGGTGAAGTTTTGATTTTTTTAACCCTAAACCTCTAGTCGTGCGGAGTGGTGGTAAGATGTCCTGTGGACCATCCTTTGTTGATTTCCCTGAGCACACGTTCTTTAGTGGGGACAATGAGCCCCCATGCCTTCTGTCTAGAACCTTGGCCCTATATTTATCCTTCAACTTCTGAAAGAATGGCCTGAGCTGTTCAGGCCTGTGTGACATTCTTTGTGCCTCGGGATCCCATATGGGACTGGAACCACCAGCACACTCTGAAGGAGATTGTTGTCATGGTGTTTCTATGCTAATCAGAGGCAGGAAGTACTAGAAATCTTGAAGAGTCTCCAGCCAAATGTTGCAGCTTTGAGAGGTCCAGATGGTTCAGAAAATCATCCAAATTATTGGTGTTTATCTGAACCAAGTTGGTTTTTAAGCCTCCTTTCCTCAGTTGCTGTGCTGATGAGCCCTGCCCCCCACAGCACGTCCTGGAAATCCTTGCTCCTTGTCCTTCTGTCCTTCTGTCCTCCTGTCTCCCTGACCCCAGTGCTGATCTGCAAGCCAGGGAGGGTAGTTTCCATTTCCAGTGAAACCCATCGAAAGACAGGACATTGTGACCTGAGTTGCCCTGTGATTGAATGCACAAGGAACACCTGACTCCCAGGATGGGCTTGGTGTTGAGTGCAAAAAGCTCATGGCTCAGAACAAGATTCCAGACTCTGCTCACTCTCTACTACCCTCCTCCAAATAAGATGAGTCTGTCACGTGACGGGGATGAGGAGAGAGCCGCCAGGACCCGGGGCTCCAAGCTCAATGTGACAATGCTGTTCTATTTCCCCACAGTGACAGCACCAATGAGTACATGGACATGAAGCCTGGTGTCTCCTATGTTGTCCCAACCAAGGCTGACAGAAGGAGGTCCGCAAGAGTAGGTAGGTGCCCTCTGAGCCATGACCCTGGCCACCTTACGGGCTGTATCTATACTGTCCCACCAAGTGGTGACTTCAGCTCCCTTATGGGGCTGCGTCTATGCTATCCCACTAAGTGATGACCCCCCCATCCTTATAGGCTGCATCTACACTGTCCCACTGAGTGGTGACTCCAGCTCCCTTATGATGCTGAGTCTATGCTGTCCCACTGAGCAGTGAACACGGTTCCCTTATGGGGCTGCATCTATACTGTCCTATTAAGCGATGAACGTGAGTCCTTTATGGAGCTGCGTCTACACTGTCCCCACATAGCGGTGAACACGGCTCCCTTGTGGGGCTGTGTCTATACTGTTCCACTGAGCATGAACACAGGTCCTTTATAGAGCTGCATCTATGCTGTCCCCACAGAGCTGTGAGTATAGCTCCCTTATGGAGCTGCGTTTACACTGCCCCATTTAGCATGAACAGAGATGCTTTACAGAGCCATGAATCTGCTGTCCCCATAAAGCAATGAACACGGCTCCCTTGTGGGTCTGTGTCTACACTGCTGCGGATAGCATTGCTCCCATTGGGTGGGATTCTCTGTTATTCCACTGTCCCTCCCTCCGGGATTCCATCATGTGTCAGGGGTCTGCTGATGGTAATGTGTGACTGGACCCCAGCCTCTCCTGTGAGCTCACACTCATCTGCTCATCACCAGCCTCTGGCCTGGTCACAGCATGACCCCTCCCTCTCTTCCCATCCTGGAAGGTCCTCCTCTCTCCCCACAGGCTCATATGTGGAGAGGGACGTGGCCCCTGCCGTCATGGAGGATGACGAGCTGGCCTTGGATCTGGAGGACCTGCTGAGCTTCTCATACCAGGTGGCCAAGGGCATGGCGTTCCTCGCCTCCAAGAATGTGAGTGGGTGGCACACGCACCTCTTCTCCGGCTGGGGCCTTCTAGAGCGGTGTGAGGAGGCACAGTGTCGCCTAAGTGTGGAAACCACACATGTGGAGACTTAGCTTCTCATGTTCCGACTGCCATCTCCTTGGAATTCCTGTTCTAATTCATGAGATTTAATGTGCCAGCCTGCCTCACTGAGCTTCCCACGAACACTCCTTTATATGCGTGAATTTGAGAGCTGCTGGCTCTCAGAATATAGTATGCATGCCTAGAAAGTAGACAGTCATCTGGCCAGCCAGAGTGGGAAGCTCATGTCGTCGTGCTTGGTGAAACGTGCACTTGGTTTCATTGAAGGTCGACCCCACGTATTGCGTGCACTGCTTGTGAAGCATCAGGAAAGGGGGGGTCGGAGGGAAAAGAAACACTTGGGGAGAAGGCAGAAATGGGAGAGGAGGATGGAACCCAGCAAGGAACGTAGTCTGTGGACGGTGCAAGGAACTCCTGGGATGAGGGCTGAGCCAGACAGCACAAGGTGCAGAGCCTGCCCTGAGACGTCCACAGGGACATCTGCAACCATTGCCAGGCCAGAGAGGACACACAGTGGCTGAAATCAGGCCCGTCTTCCTGTATCCTAGGGAGGGGGCAGGTTGAAATTCAAGGCACTTGGAGAACTCTGTGAAAAGGCATTCAAAGAGGCACATGTAGCATGAATTTTGTTTGAAAAATGTGCTGTGACTATTTCTTTTCTCTCTCTTTTTTTTTTTTGAGTCCAAGTCTTACTCTGTCACCCAGGCAGGAGTGCAGTGGCACGTTCACGGCCACTGCAGCCTCAACCTGTTGGGCTCAGGCGATCCTTCCGCCTCGGCCTTCCGAGTGGCTAGAATCACTGGCACGCGCCACCATGCCCAGCTCATTTTTTTGTTTATTATAGAGATGAGTTCTCACCGAGTTGCCCAGGCTGGTCTCAAACCCCTGGATTCAGGCAATCCTCTTGCCTCCACCTCCCAAAGTGCTGGGATTACAGGCGTGAGCCACCACACCCAGCTTGATGTGACTATTTCTAACTTATTTTCCTATGAATGAAAACAGCCCCGAGAAGAAAAAGACATTTATTATAATTGATTTTGAAAGTGATTATAGTAATTAGTGTCCTGATTATGTGAACATCGTTCAAAGTGTAATACTAATTTTTATTTTTGTCATTCCAAATACTTTAATGTAAAACAAAACCATTGGGTTTTTATATTATAAGCAGCATCCGAGTATTAAAGAAGTAGTTTTCTCTCCTTAAAAGTTAAAACGAACGTAAATGGTTTTCTTTTCTCCCCTGACCTGAAGTGCATTCACAGAGACTTGGCAGCCAGGAACATCCTCCTGACTCATGGTCGAATCACGAAGATCTGCGACTTTGGTCTAGCTAGAGACATCAAGAATGATTCCAATTACGTGGTTAAAGGAAACGTGAGTACCCATTCTTGCTTGACCATCCTGCAAAGGGTTTTTGGCTTCAAGTTTTGATAAAAATGTGTTTTCTGTGATTTTCGTAATTCAAATTGTATCTTGAGAGAGCATACTTTTTAGCCATCAAATTAAATATACTTCAGCAGGATTTGCATGGCGTGCTGGCCATGACGGCATCTAAACAGTAATCGCAGTCTGCATTCTAACTGTGTGATTACAGGACACATGAAGGGAACAGAAATAGCCTTAATTTTCATTGTAGCCTGAGAATAGCAATGAACTTGACTTTGCTCAAGTGTAACAAATGTAGACCTGAAGGTCACAGTAGAACTTTTTTGAGATTGACATACCATGTGAAAAAGATTAAACTCTTAAGTTGACGTGCAGAGCTAGCTGTGTGGAACGTTGGCTCTCACTGGAGCTACTAAGGACATTTATAAGTGACCACTGGCCACTGGTGATTTTTTTGAGCACTTTATTTCATTGCCAATTTTTAGTGTATCCTCGAAACAAACCCATGCCCTTGAGCGCAGCATCTTCCTCATGTAAAAGCTGGGGAAACCAAGGCATGGTGTATTTGAGTGGTTTTTATCTGAGATGACCTAGCTGGGGCCGCTGAGCCTAAGCCATGATCTTCAGTGTGCAGGATGGCTGATTCCAGAGCACCTTTCTCTGACATGGAACTCATGCTACCTTTCAGTCTCATCCCGCTGTCCAGAGTGATGGTGTCCCCTGTGATGCAGTGGCAGGCCCTTGCTCATCACAGAGGCAATGGGTTGGGAGGCTACCCTCACCGGGCTTTGAGAGAGTGTTGCGGTTTTACCTTCTGATCACACATTCGCCTCTGAAACTCTCCCAGGCCGGAGGTCATCATGGGGTGGAAATAAAAACCAGCTTCCCCAGCCCCAGGCAGATTTGGATGAAGAATGAGAAGGGGCTTACTACCAGGTCTCTGAACGTTGACAGAGGGCAGGAAGTGGGTTGCAGCCTCTGGGCTGACTCTAGTGTGCCTCCATTATTTGGTGACTTTGTAAGATTGCTAAGCGCTGTCCAGAACTTCCGAGTCTTGTTTCTTTCACCTCTTGGAAACAATGGCAGTGCCTGTCCCTAGAGTGACTGTGAGGATTAAGTGAGTTAATGTGTGTCAAGTGCTTAGAGCTGTACTGGGCATGCTCCTCCGCTCTTCATAGGTGTTACTTGAAGTCCAGTCGTGCTACAGCATGCCGTGGCTGATTAGTGACCTTAGCTGGATGTGACAGGGAGAGTCGGCTCCTGCCCTGGCTTCTAGATCAGAGATGCCAACTCCCAGCTCAGTTAGCTGAACCAACCAAGCACAGATGGCGCTTTCACCAGGCTGATGGTTAGGAGAATTTAGGGAGCACGTTGAGAGGAAGCCCACACGTGTTACTGCCCCATGATTCAGGTTGTAGCGGTTTGAAGTTGTCCTGTGTCGGGGTCTCTGGAAGTCCTTGCATTTTGCATGAGATCTTGGGCGTTTTATGCCATGGCTCCTTACAGAGCCTGGTGAAGCCTCAGAGCCCTGGTCTGAAGTCCTTTCCATGCCCTAGCTAAACCACAGAGGATGACCAAGAAAAGCAGTTAAATTGAAGAGTTATCAGAATAATGAGTTTGTGATATGTCAAGATGTGTGTTTATTACGCAGCGAGAGGTCCTCGCTGTGCTTGTGAAAACTCCTGTGATTCCACTTCAGTGATGAGTTTACATGTTGGCGTGGAGACATTGGACACCTCAGTGGGGTGTTGGTGTCTGTTATGCCTGTGGATGACAATGTCACAGGCCCAGCTGAGACCACTGTGGTGGATTGTCTCTATTTGTAAGTCACTGAAGTGCTAAACTTCATTCAGAAGTTGGTGACAATACAGATGTTCACGGGCCTGAATTCAGGACACTGTGGGTCTCAGGTTATGAGCGGGGCTTGGGCACAAAATCTGGGAAGAGCTAGTGGAAGCTTTAAAAAAAAAAAAACTAAAATGACTAAGACCAGAAAAAAAATATTTTTCCTGTTTTCATTCCTAAATGGTTTAAGAGAAGGGTTGATTTAGCTTCTTATGGAGTTCTTATGGAGTGTGTCTGAGGAGCACAGTCACGGAAGTCGGCTCCATGCTCTGGAGGGTCAGGATGACGCATTCGGCTGTTGGGCTTGGGTCCTGAATGACATGCAGCCAAGGGTTGGTTGTCGCCATGCGCTGTGGACTGAGTGCTTTTCTTGGTTCTAGGTGGTTTTCGCAGATGCTGGCACCTCAGGCAGTGCTGAGATTTTTACCTGCATTTTCTCGTTTAACTCCTAGAACAGCTCATTAATTTGGAAGAAGATACTGAGACTTAGTTGCAGATATTTTAGGTGACTTTCCCAGGGTGTTGGTGAGGGGTAGTTTTGGTTACTATGACAGAAAACCAAGGGTAAAGGTTGAAGAGTGAAAGAGCTGAGGGGTCGCAGGCCGCATGGTGTCACGGTTCCCTGATGCACTCAGGACCAAGCCCTTCCTTCTCCCACCATGCCATTCCTGGGTGTGCCCTCTTCTTCACAGTGCAGGGTGACCCCAGAGAGAGAAGGCAGGACAGGGGCACTGAGGCAAAGGACACATGGCTGCTGGGTTTCAAGGAGACCAAGGCTGAGTCACATGACTGTAGCCAGCTGCAAAGGAAGCTGGGAAGGGGGTCCTAGCTGTAGGGCATGTCTGGCTGCCCCTGACAGCTAAATTCAACTGCAGTGCTGAACTGCCCTGATGCTCCCATCTTTGAGGGGGTGATGTGGTTGTGAGCCCCTACCCCAGAGACATGAGGTCACAGAGGCCACACAGGTGATAGTCCCTTTAAGCTTCTACTTCAGAGATGTGAGGTCACTGAAATCACAGGTGACAGTCCCTATAAGCCCCTACTTCAGAGGCGTGAGGTCACCCACGTCACACAGGGGATGTTCCCTGTGAGCTCCTATTTGAAAGGTGTGAGGTCACTGAGGTCACAGGTGATGGTCTCTGAGCTCCTACTTCAGAAGCGTAAGGTCACCGAGGTCACAAGTGATGGTCCCTGTGAGCCCCTATTCCAGAGACGTGGTGATGAGGTCACCGTGAGGTCACTCAGGTCACAGGTGATGGTCTCTGTGAGCCCCTACTTCAGAGGCGTGAGGTCACTGAGGTTGCACAGGAGATGGTCTTTAAACCCCTACTCCAGAGATGTGGGGTCACCCAGATCACAGGTGACAGTCTGAGCCCCTACTCCAGAGGTGTGGGGTTACCAAGGTCACACAAGGGATGGTCATTGAGCTCCTCCTCCAGAGGCGTGAGATCATCGAGGTCACAGGTGGCAGTCTGTGGGTTGGTGCATGCTCTCACCCACCTTGCAGCAGGAGCCACCCCTGCAGGCCCATTTTCCATCCCGTTGTGGGACCTGGTCGTGAGTGTGGCTGACTCCGCTGTGCCTCTCTGACAGGCCCGACTCCCTGTGAAGTGGATGGCGCCTGAGAGCATCTTCAACTGCGTGTACACGTTTGAGAGTGATGTCTGGTCCTACGGCATCTTTCTGTGGGAGCTGTTCTCTCTAGGTAAAGTGACTTGTGAAAAGGCTCCTTCGTGGCGCCACCTGCCCACCCGCCCACGCTGAGCCTGACGTGCCACCTGTCTGTCCCCAGGAAGCAGTCCCTACCCCGGCATGCCTGTGGACTCCAAGTTCTACCGGATGATCAAGGAGGGCTTCCGCATGCTCAGCCCGGAGCACGCACCAGCCGACATGTAAGCCTGGGATCACGGGCCATGCTTTCCCTGTCTTCCTCCTGGAGGCAGAGAGACTTCCACCGCAGTGTCACTGGGCTCCTTTTAATGACACACTGGCCATAGTTTGTTTTCATAGCCTGTTGTCTCCAAATCCTCAGCAAGTGTCACTCGCCTCCATGTGTGTGTTTTGTTGCATGCATCTGTCCGTCCACATGCCAGTTGCCTGGCCTGGACTACAGCAGCCATTGTCTTGTGGTACACAACACAATGGGTCATGGCACTAGGAAGGGGTGGTGAATGGCCCTTGCTTTGCAGGTATGATGTCATGAGAACCTGCTGGGACGCCGACCCCCTCAAGAGGCCGACATTCAAGCAGATCGTCCAGCTCATTGAGAAGCAGATTTCAGAGAGTACGAACCATGTGAGTACCCTCAACCGGGCATGCGGTGCTCTCTCTCAGAGTTCCAGGTTTGTCCTTCTCAGGCCTCCAGGTGAGGCCTGAGCTCCCTGTCCCCTTTCCTAGGCTCAAGCTGTAAACTGGGCTCCAGGGAGGGGCAGTAAAGCAGTGGAAACCAGTTCTTTCCACCCAGCCCCCCTTCTGAGCCCAAGGAGGGGTAGAGGGAGGGGAGGGGAGGAGCAGAGGGAAGGAAGGAGGAGAGGGGAGGGAAGGCAGGAGGGGAAGGGTGGGGGGATGGATG
>NW_007062047.1:544167-583922 GCF_000164805.1 Carlito syrichta
GGGGAAGGGAGGGGCAGGAGGCTGCGCACATGAATTCATAGATACTTCCACAAGGCAACGCAAGGACTTGCCATGCTCCCTCCTGCCCGGGCACTGGTCACAGGGTCAGAGTCCTCCTGCTCATATTGGGGACCCTTTGTGCCTGGGAGGTGGGGGTGTCCAAGCTAAAGGAAGCACAGAGCAGGCGGCTTGCCCTGCAGCTAGAAGCCTCTGATCAGCACAGCGGCTAGGTGGTGCTGTCATGCCCAGAGCGCAGCGTGAGGGGCCTTTGAAGTCAGGATCCTTTGGTTTCATGGGAGGGATGGGAACATCCCAGTTTCTCCCCTGCTTTCAAGGAGAGTCATGGTCCCTCCCGCGGCCCAGAGCCCTTGAAGCCGCATCTTTTCCCAGCTGCCTGAAGAGCATCTTTCCTAACAGCATGCCACTGATGCTTTGGGGTTGCAGCTTGTGCTTCTGGGCATCAAAGCATATTTCAGATTAAACAGCGTTTTCCACCTGGTTGCTTTGATTCTTGATGGGAGACCCAGGAAGGGCCATGGCTGCTCAGCACATGCCCCGCTGTTGGGTTGTTGGGGTGGGGACTCAGGCCTTCTGTAGGCTGGCTAGCACCCCTTGGAGGAGGTGGCTTGCATGGATCTGCCATCACTCTCCACTCCCTGTGTCAGGTGATCTCCTTGGGAAAATGGGGAGGCGAATCCAAGCTTGTGCTAGTTCTGTCGACATGACTTGAGTTTTGGCCATAGAGGTTTGGGAAGCCTGCTGTGCGGAGCCCTGTTCTTCGTGGAGATAGGCATATTCTCTGCGGGGACTGGCATGCTCTCTACAGGGACGGGCATGTTTTTCCTGGGAACAGGCATGCTTTCCTTGGGAATAGGCGTGTTCTCCCTGGGGACAGGTGTGCTCTCCGTGGGGACAGATGAGCTCTCCATGGGAACGGGCATGCTCTCCACAGGGGTAGGTGTGCTCTTCACGGATACAGGCGTGTTTTCCCTGGGGACAGGCATGTTCTCCCTTGGTATAGGCGTGCTCTTCTCGGGGATGAGCGTGTTCCCCACAGGAATGGGCGTGCTCTCTGCAGCGACAGGTGTGTTTTTCCTGGGGATAGATGTGCTCTCCCCAGGGGCAAATGTGTTCTCCCTGGGGACAGGCATGCGCTCCCTGGGGACAGGCGGTCTCTACATGTGGACTGGCATGTTGACTCTGGACTTGTTCTCCTCAGATTTACTCCAACCTGGCCCACTGCAGCCCCAGCCACGGAACGCCCGCAGTGGACCACTCTGTGCGGATCAACTCTGTGGGCAGCACAGCCTCGTCCTCCCAGCCTCTGCTTGTGCGCGATGATGTCTGAAAGGACAAGGCGGCCTCCCCCCGCAGCGGCCCCATGCTCCTGGCTTCCATGATGGTTACTTTGTCCTCCTCTGACTTGCATCCCTCTCCGGGTCATGTATGCCCACTGCTGTCCTGTCTGAGCACACTTTAGTGGCCACTGATGTTGGCCGCAGCCACCATCCCATTGCAAAGGTTCGAAGTGTATATATTCCCAATAGCAAAGTAGCTCCCACCATGAATGGAAAAATGTCTGATTTGGGAAAAGTGAGGGAGGGACAGGCTGCAGCCCAAGTCCTTCCAAGGCTTCTCCAGTTCTGCTCAGAAAGCGCGGTTGGTTTATCTGAATAAATTGTCGTGATCACATGTGGCCTTGGGAGCCACACGTCACATGTGATGCTGAAGTAAGATTAGTTGCTGAGATCTAAGCCCTTTACGTGGAAAACACATTTCAAGGACAAGGGCTTGAACCCAGCACCTCCTGCCAGGAATGAGCCAGGCCATGGAATGCGTTTCCGTGTGAGGAGTGACGCAGCCGTGGGCCACACTGAGCTGGGCACTGCCACCGCTGGGTTTTAGATACTTTGCTGTGAGGGCGTTGAGCTGGAGAGAGGCTTCCCCACCAGTGCCTGTATATACTCACCTACCCCTGTCCATGTGTGCACAGAGGGGTGTCCCAAGTTAGTCTCTGTGTGCACCCCAGCTTTGTGTCTACTGTGTGTAGGACTAGAATGAGAGCCATATATGTTGAAGGAAACAGTTCATACATGTCTTTAAGGAAGAAATGTAGCCGCCAAGCACAGTTTTAACAAAATCCCCTCTTGTAGTCGATGAACTTGATCCATAGATTCTCCAAAACGAGCCTCAATTTCAGAACGGTGTGTGCTGGGAGGTGTGGGCTCCAGTGTGATGCATGCAGGGGTGGGCGGTGCTGGGTTCTCACACAGCAGGAGATGATGTGGAGGCTCGTTCCCCTTTGCAGGCATGTTCTGGATGCTGGCCATTGTATGTGTGCATAGGTGTGTGTGCATAAGTGTGTGTGTGCAAACAGGTGTCCTGGGATGTCTCTGCACTGAGTCCTGGAGGGCCCTCAGTCCCCAGGAAGTTCATGGCTTCCACTGTCATGGTGCCCTTGCTAGCCTTCACACAGCCATCTAAGGAACCATTTGGAATCCCACATTGTTGCCCACATGCAGTCCACCTGTGTGAGAGTGCCTGCACCTAGGGTGCTCTGCTGTGAGAGTCTGTACCTATACCTGCCTTGAGACCCCTGCCATGCCACTGTCCATGGGCATGTGCTTAGTGTGCCCCTCGTACTGTGACCTGGATCAAGGCACACCTTCCTGTCCCCTAGCTGACACACAAGGAGCTTGGCCACTCTGGGTCTCTTGGTCTTCCTATGTCCTCCTTGTCCCTAGACACGCAGGGTCCGTGGCCACTTTCTGGGTCTGTTGGCCTTCCTGTGCCCTCCCATCCCCTAGCTGACACACAGGGCCTGTGACCATTGCCCGGAAGTCCCACTTGCACTGGCATCCTGTGCAAATGTTCTTTTCCAGAGCCTGCAGGTTTTGAGGTGTTGTCAACCAAGATTGTTGCTGTCTGCCATACTTTATCTGAACTATTTTTTTGCGTTTCTATTGACTTTGATCACGGTTAAAAAAAAAAAAAGTGATTATTACTGTCAATGTTCAGGTACTTCAGGGCGCTGCATGAGAGTTTTGTGTTGGATGTTCTTGAAAGTTTATATTTTTATAATTTTTTCTTACATCAGATATTTCTTTGCAGTGGCTTAATGTTTGAAATTATTTTGTGGCTTTTTTTGTAAATATTGAAATGTAGCAATAATGTCTTTTGAATATTCCCAAGCCCATGAGTCCTTGAAAATATTTTTTATATATACAGTAACTTTATGTGTAAATATGTAAGCGGTGTAAGTTTCAAGGCTGTTGGTGTTTCATGTTTTATCCTGATATATTGTCCAGCTGTTGACAGTTCTGAAGAATTCTAATAAAAATGTAAATACATAAATCAAACAGACTCGTTGGATTGTTTTGAGCTCAGTGAAATTAAATTTTACAGTGTTAAAGTGCTTTCCCCAACAGTGGACTGTACCCAGTTTGCATAGAATACATACAGGATGTAGATTATACCAGCAGTTACATAGTCGGAAGATTCAGCAGACATTTATTAATAATTTTCACAAGTGCTATATTTCCTCATTCCTGCAGCCCAAGGTTTCTATTCAAATTGAAAATAGATGTGGAAAACCTTTTGAAAACTTTACACATGGCTGATTATTAGTGGGTTGGTTCATATGAAATGACCATTTTATCAGCAAAATAATGGTTAAACAGCAACAATTTCATGTGGCCTATTCTAATACAACTGGCATGTTTCCTTAAAACAGATTGCCTAAAAATTAACCTACATGGTAAAGACATCGACGAGCTTAACATTGGCATCCCAGAAAGCGGCTGGTTTCCTGCTGGCTGGGGCCGTAGAAGGAGGTGGTTTCCGGGTGAGACTCAGGCCCCCTGAGCAACCATGCTCCTATTTGTGTCTGGAGCATAGCTGAGCTCCATGTTTACGACCATGTCGGGGGAGGGGTTTTGTGCCTGGTGGCTGGGCACTGTCGTGTGTGTGAAGTGCCCTCGTGACCCTGGCACCCATGTGAGGGCCGAGAGTCCTTCCAGCTGGAAACAGAAGAACCACCCAAGCCACACGGTCCTGCTAAGAGTGAGTGAGGTGCCACACAGCCTCTGCCCTCACTGCCTTTAACGACCTGACGTCTATACTGGCAGAAGCCTCTCCTGACAGGAAGGTTGGGAAAGTAGGGGAGAAGTGACCTGGATTGAAAGGGAGGGAACATGTCAACCCACAACACACAGACCCGCGCTTCAGCCAGGCTGTTCACTCCAGGTGTGAATGGATGCTAGCTGACTGCCACACAGAGAGTTTCCTTCCCAGAGTGTCGATGTCTTCCCACCTTTTCCTGTGGGTGACACCTGGGGTTAGAGGCAGCCACGGGCCCTGTGTGGAGTCCCGACTTCCCTGGGGCCCGGCATTTCCTAGCAGAGTTATGTCCACTGCCCAGTGTCCAAACTCCACTAAGGTCAGGTCCCGGTGCCAGCCCTGTCTCTGCATTGTGCCTCTGTGTGACCCTGGGCACATCAACGCTCGAAGCTCACAGTCCTGGAGGTGGTGTCCGCCTCAACGGGCCAAGACCAGGCTTTTGTCGTGTGCCCAGCACGTCAGTCCCATGGCCAGGAGCCTGACGAGTGCGCAGGGTGCTTCCGTGCTGGCCCACCCTGAGACTTGCGGTCCCAGAATGTGCTGTGACCTTGTCTTTCCCTCCAGTGCACACAGTATGCACCATCGCTGCAAAACTTAGGCTGTGTGTTTCAGTGGAAATCCCAATGTTTTAGCCTGGGATTCCCACTTTCTGGTCCTGCTGCAGCCTCCCTGCCAGTTTCTCTGTTTGTCAGAGGTCACAAACGTGTCCAGCCTCCTACCCAGTGTCACCTGCTGTCCACATGCCCCATCTTTCAGGACCATAACACCCCCTGTGGGAGCTGTCTCTATTCCCAGACATGTCCTTTCTGGGCTCCTGCAGTCACTTCCATGTTGGTTTAACCTGTCCCCACCCACTCCCTCACATGTAGACTTAGGAACCGTTGGCATGAAATACCTATCCATGCCAGAGTGTTCTCCGGGTTGACTCCTTTCTTTGGTCTTGAGTCACCCAGGCTCTTGGCTTAGCTTGCTGGGAGCGGCGGGGGGTGGGGAGGGAGGGAGATGTGCCGGGAGCTGGAATCCAGGTCTCACCTCAGGGTGCCTGAGCTTGGGGTACCATTCTCTGGTCTCCCCTGCTGGCTCCCCACCACCCAGCGGACAGACATCACTTATCCACTGCCCCCTGCCACCAGGCCCAGCCACCCCTGCCTTCTCACCCCCCATTCCTCCCCCCATGCCTGAGGTGACCTTCATAGGACCCCTTGGTGAGCGTTCTGTCTGTTTCTGTTTCCCTTCTTTCCTGGACCTTCTTCCTCCCAGATGGCCTCTCCCTCCCAACCCTGATGGGACGTTTGATTATTTGTTCGAAAATGTTAATTAACTGCTTGTGAAGCATTGCTGGCAGCTCTGGGCATCTGAGAAAGATCACCTGTGCCCAGGAACATGGTTACCACATGAGGGTGATGGCAAGAGGCTGAGCTCTGGGAGTCAAGGACCTCACCTGATTACTCCCTGGACACTCTAGGTTGGCGCAGGAAGCATAGGTGGTTTCAGTGACGGTAAAACACAGGGGAGTAGCTTTGCTTTAGTGGAGGGCTGTAGGTGGCAAATCTCTTGGGTTTTTGTTGTCAAATCATCATTTTACCTTCATTCTTAAAAAAAAAAAAAAAAACCCGTTGCAGATCCAGGACCCAAGCTGGATGGCCATTAGCTATTCTGGCATGTTAGTTTCCATGGTCTCCTGGGCTTCCCTATGGCTTCTGAGAAGTCAGCTCTGTCTGGCTCTCTGAAGATGGTTGTCTTCATGGCTGCTGATGCTTTCTTCATGCCGCTCGACTCTGCTGTTTTTCTGGAATGTGTCTAAGCTTCAGTTTCTCTCCATCTTATGTAGGATTTTCTGGGCTTCTTGTACCTGGGAATGAGTATCTTTCATCAATGTGGGAAAATTCTCGGTCCTTTCACAACAACCTCCCTGCTCCCATCTCACTTCTCTGGGGACTCCCCTGCAACACACTGGAGAGCCTGCCCCTTGCCCTGGTGTCCTCTGATCAGCCTCTCATGCTTTCCTTCTTCTTGTCCTCTGCTGCGTGCAAGGTCATGTCCGTTCTTCCTGCTGTGGAATCCCCTTCAGCTCCTGACCATGGAGAACCATTCTGGGACCTTGACTGAGGCAAAATGAACATCCAATTGTCAGTGCACAGTGTGCTGATTTTATTCCAATCACAGAAGCGTGTGACCATCCCCACAATCTGTTTTAGAACTTTGCTGTCACGCCCCTCATACCCGTTTTCAGTTCATAGGCCTTCAAGTGATGTTAGAAGGGAAATTTCTGTTATTTCTGCCCTGGCGGTGACACCCCAGATTTGACTCCTTGCAACAGGCACAGCTCACTGAGTCCTGGATTATCTCTGGGCTCTCTCTGAATGTTCCACATAACAGTGATTGGCATTCAGTTCCCTCGGTTGGATGATCAGCGGTGACTGATGGTGATGATGATGCAGCTACCACGTACTTAGTGCCCGTTACATACCTGTATCCTCGTACATTTTGTGTATGTGACCTTATCTGAGCCTCCAACAGCCCCAGGAGGCTGGAGTTCCTGGTCTCCATTTGAAGGTAGAGTCATTGCCTCTGAGACTCTGGCTGTGCTTCCCTCAGCCCATGGACACGAGCAGTGGGGCTGAGGTGGGTATGGACATGTCTGATCAGAATCACAGGGGTTTGGCAGCAGTTCAGTATAGTGGGTGCACCCCAAGTCCTCCTGTGTTCTTTTCCGAGCTTTGGGTAATTGTTTAGTCATTTCATTTCACCAGGTACAGTGGCTCCTGCCTGCAGTCCCAGCACTCTGGGAGGCCGGGCGGGAGGATTGCCTGAGATCAGGAGTTTGAGACCAGCCTGGGCAACATAGCAAGAACTCATCTCTACAAAAATTAGCCGGTTATGGTGGCATGCACCTGTAATCCCAGCTACTCAGAGGGCTGAGGTGGGAGGTCTGAGCCCAGGAGGTCAAGGTTGTGATGAGCCATGACTGCACTACTGCACTCAGCCTGGGTGACAGAGTGAGACCCTGACTCAAAAAAAAAATTACCAAAGAAGGTAAAGAAATCAAAGCAAGCACTTGTCTCCTTATGACTGACCCACTAAAGGTGGGTGAGAGTGTGGTGAGGCCAGTGCTAACGCGGGCTCCAGAATCTCCGTGATGTCACAGGTTTGTGATGTGCCCACTTCCCATGTACCACAGGAACTTCCTCGTGTCCTCAGGGACATGGCCCCATTTCTCAGAGCTCAGTCTTGTGGTTTTGGGCCTTGTGAGAAGAACAAAGCGCTGAATTTGGACAGGGCGGGGCTGGCTGAGAACCTACAATCAGTGGGAGCTGGTAGAAACACTTGTTGTTCTGTAGGCTGAGTTGGCAAGTTGCTGCTTATGTGTCTCCTGCACCATGGCTCCCTCGCTGGTGGCCAAATACAGCCTCTATGATGTGGCTTCTCCCATGAGGGCTTCAGCCTCCTGAAGGCAGGTCCTGGGACCAGGGTCCTGGGGGAGTCACTTCTTGTAGTGGGCCTGCGAGTGGCTGTGCAGCGGCTTGGAGATGTGTGTGCTCATCTGAGGCCCATGATGTGTTTGATGGGACTGACCTTTCTTGGTCTGTGACACGGCAACCGCACTTGCTCTGTGGGAAGTGAGACATGGGGACAGGTGGAAGGGTTTTCTACAGGGCCGCCCACCACAGGTCATGCGCAGGTGTTGGCATGGCTGGAAGCACCCGAGTCCACATTTTGAGGGCATGGTGTCTGAGGTGACAGGCACCCACTTGTGTGCCAAACTCCCCACGCAGCATCATGGCTTCTGACCGGGGTGTGCTTTGCCCATGGAGGATGTGGTGTGGAGCCTGGTGCAGGTGAGCTGACTCAGCCGCTGCCTCCGGTGAATCGGTGGACTGTAGCAAATGATGTGGAAGCCCTGTGTTCTGGAGTGCGTGTGCTGAGGGGGACATGAGGCAGTTCAGCAAGAAGGAAGGCCACATTGCTTCATCATGTCTGTTGGACACACCTGGGAATGTTATCACGTGTGCTGACTCATGGCACCCATGTCACCCTAGTATTCTCAGCCCTTTACATATATTGATCTAATCACATCAACAACCATGTCATGGATATAAGAAATCCCAGTCATGGAGAGGTCAAGTCACCCGTCCAAGGCTTCACAGTGGGCTGGGGTCTAGGCAGGATGGGACAACAAGGGCCTCGCTTCAGAGCTGGGGCCCTGAACCACCATGTCGCGTGGGCTCGCTGGGCAGTTATCTTCCCATTCTGATCTAGACAGACTCCTTAGGTCAGCCCAGTAGATGAGGAGTTCCCCCAAGGTTCATCCTAGACCCGAGCATCAGTATGTCACTTCCCAGCCTCCAGGCTGGCACCGTCTAGTTTCCTGGTCTTGGGAAGTGCACTGGCCTTCTCATATGCACAGAGAGGGTCCCAAGGGTGGGCAGGTACTCAAGTACACTGGTGGCATCTTGGGTCTCAGAATGTCTGGCATCTGAGGTGACAAGTTTCTGCATGCCTGGTGTCTGAGAGGACAGATATTTGAGTGCCTGGTGTCTGTGGTGATGGTGTCTGAGTGCCTGGCATCTAGATGATGGTGTTTGCGTGCCTGGCATCTCTTGTAACAGGATGTTGAAGACCTTGACTTAGCATGAGGAGTTCTGGGTCCTTCCTGCCTCCCTGTGCTGCCTCTTTATCTTCCTCCTATGCAACTGTCTTCCAGTCCCAAAGCCCTTGACCTTGCCGGATCTCATCTTACCCCAACCCTGGGAAGTTGGGATTCCCTGTGTAACACAGACAGGAAACTGGGACTCTCGAGCTGAAGCACCTTTTGTTGGCCCCAAGTCCTCTCCCTGGGTCTGATGGCTCCAATCAGTGTGGATTGGCAGGATCCCATGCGAGTGACCATCCGACCACAGAGCCGCCAGCAGCAAGAAGGTCCTGTGTCCACCTGCCTATCTCCCCCTCTTCCCCTCGGCCACTCCAGTCCTGCCCAGACCACCTCTGAGAGTCTCTGCCACTCTGCATGACTGTGGCCAAGGGCTCCCCTTCCTGAAAGCATTCTTGTCTGGGCACCTCAGGGCATCCCCGGCTTCTCAGACATGGCCTTCTCCATGGATTCAAGTGAGAGGGTCTGAAGGATGCGCCGTCTACCCACATGTCACCAGATGTCTCCAGCACCAAGGCTCTTGTTTCTGTTGAAAATTGTCATGTGATAGATCATGAGTTTAAAGATCCGCTCACCCCCTATTCTCCCGAGGTTGTCAGTGTGGACTTTGGGGATTCTGTCTAGACCTATTTGCATGTGTATGTTTTACATACTACTTAAAGGCATGAGGTTATACTGTTAGAAAAAAGAAGACACACCTGAGGAATGCACACTTTCTCCAGGTGTCAGTCCCCAAGGGACACCAAGTGGAACACAGGCACGTCCCACCCACCCCTGCGTGTGCTCAGCCATGGAGGCCGCTGGCTCTTCCTGTGAATTAACTGGATGGTGCCCCATCACCCACACCCTCTGGTTTCACAGTGCCCAGTTAGTCATAATCAGTGGTATTTCTGTGGCCAATGGGAATCCTGACAGCTTTGTATCAGTCTCACTCCCTGCCCCCTGTTTTGCCTTTAAAAATCCACTCATGACTGCTGCTCATTGAGTGAATATTCAGGGCAGTCGGAATTTGAGTCTTCCAGTTGCGATCCTCAAGGTTGTCCCTTCTCTACTTTTATCAATTTTGCCTCAGTTTCTTCCTTGTAAGCCAGCCACACTAGCGTGTATGCGCATGTGTGTAAAATTTCCTGCAACTCACAATTTTAACGGATGCTGTATCATAACCATCACTCCAGAGCACCAAATGCGTTCAATGTGTAATGTTCCACCGTATGGATATACCCAGATCCCAATGTCTCAGACTGGAAGTTGTTGAGTTGGCTGTCAGAAGTCTGAGATCTTATTTTCTGGTCCCTCTCTGCCCCACAGAGGGGGCGGCGTGCGTTTGGTTTGCTTGGGTTAAAAGCTAAGTTGGAAAGTATACGCTCCATGAGCTTATTGAATCAAGATGGTTGGTGTAAGCGACTGAGTGTGGTGCCAGTGAGGTGCATGTGCTCATTAAAGGTTCACTAACTCTAAAAACATAATGTTCTTTAGTACGTAAACGCGGACTGAGGAAGTGAAAGGAATATTGGCGTGCCTGGATTGACTGTTATTGAATGCACTTTAAAAGTAAAATTATTCACTTTTGTAGATGTCTGAAGGAAATGAGGAAAAAGGAGTTATTTTCCCGTCACACACACACGCGTCTCCAGATCGTCTATCTGTGATTGAAACAGAGCCAAGCCACACCAGGGCAACGTCTACATCCACCCTTCAGCTGACAGCAGGCTATCACTCCTGAGCTGTCAGGGAATGCAGCCCCCCGGGTGTCAATCACCCTTCTCCCGCAAGGATGAGGGGAGCGTCAGGCTGCCCTTCCCCAGGATAAGAGAGCTGCGTTCTAGGTACTTGTCAGCCTGGAAACGCCAACTCCCTGACGCTCAGATCCATCAAAAGCCTGGCTGATGGAAACAATACTTATGTACCATTGTCTACAGAATAATAGCCCATCTGTCCTTGCTTTTGAAATTCAAGTTCTACCCGTGAACTCGAGCAAGCCGTGTGCAGGGACTGGTTTGCATTGCACCATAACCCCAGAGATGCTTTTGCCAAGGAGCGCCTTGGGGTGGCCCACCAGCTTCCACCTTAGCTTAGGGGAAGGGGAGAAAGAACAGTGCTGGACCAGCGTTTGGCATCCAGGAGACTCTTTGATTCCAGTCCTGCCACCTCTTAGCCGTAGACCCTAGGGGAATCACCTGACTCCCCTGAGCAGCTCCTAGTCTAGAGGCTATTGGAGCTGTAGGGAGAGTTCCTGTGAGGCGTTGGTCCCAGCAGTAACACATGGAGCCATGATTTAAGCAGTGACTCCCGGGTCACCTGTGAATCATGAGACAGGTGTCCAGACCCACTGAATGTCCCAGACTGAGGTCCTGTCCTAGTAAACCCACCAAGCATGCCCACCCAGCCACCCACGTGTTTCCAAAGCCAATTGTTTGTACCTAAACATACTTATGCCAGCTGAGCCTGTTGTCATGAGCTTATGCTTTAATAATTAAAATATTTCAAAAGTGTGAGTGGAATTGTCATTTCAATAAGAGTTAAGGGAATATAGGGAAGGACTTCCTGAAGGTGGGCAGCCAGGACACCACGCAGCTGTGAGAGGGGATGTGGGTATCACAAACGTGAAAAGTGAAGCATAGACTCAAAAAGCCTGGGAGAAACACCAAAAAGTGCCATGAATTGTCTAACCTCGCCCTCTGGTTTAAAGAAACTGAAATTCCAAGTCATAGATGCTATATCGTGGATGGGATTCATGTAAGGAAGACAGGACGACAATTCAAACCAGAAGGCCTCAACTAGAAAGAGAAATCTGGAGGTTGGGGGAAGTTGAGTATTCACGGGGTTAATTTAAATAAGTGGTTTGCGGTGTCTGCTTTGTTTTTATGTCTGTTTTTATCAGGCACCCCATGAGTCACTGGGCCAGGTCACTTCTATTTTCTTCTTGTCATTAGCACTTCTAATCTCAGGGAAAAAAATCTCTTTCTGGTTCCAGAGTGATGCCGTTCTGTGAGCAGAATGTATGGACTTGGTGGGTTTTGTGAATCAATGACTGTTCTCTGTGGCGGCCCCTAGAACGCTGAGCTCCAAGTTGCCCCTTGTCCTGAAGGCAGTGAGACTCCCACTCGGGTTAACTCACGCCTGGCCTTGCGTTTCCCCCATTAAACTTCTCTTCATTCTTCTCAACGTTTATGTTTCTTTATGTAACTTTATCGATCACTTGGGGTAGAGATGCAAACTCTGTAGTCTTTCTAAGGACTTCAAGCAGAGAGGGATGTGACACAGAAAACAGGTGCTTTAGCCTCATGTAAAGAGCTGGACGGTGGGTTTGTTCTCCAGAAAGGCTTCCGTGAAGAACACTACACTGGCGACCACGGCTGACCCACCAAGGCTGACCACCAGGGCTGACCTGCTGGGCCGCCACCCCAGGGACAGCCAGGACATGGAAATAAGGTGACAGCCATGAAAGCTGGTGGCTTTGGAAGCTTGCATCGTGGCCACAACCTGGAGATGAGGGAGCTGCCACAGCCTTCCCTGGACCTCGGGGCTGGGTGCAAACTACAGAAAACACACATCCTGGCACCCATGCTTCCAGGGACACAGCCACGTGGGAGAGAGGAGACAGCCTCCCATCGTGGCCACCTTTTGGCACCCTGCAGTTCTGTCTAGGTGAGAACACTGTGTCAGGAGTCCAGGAAACACTCTGTGGCCAGCACTGAGTGCTGCAGCCAACCAGAAGCTTGGCAGATGCCTGAGGCCAGCCCCCTCCTCTGAATATTTTACAAGTTGCTATAAGACCTTTCTGGTCCAAGATGGGAGGAATCAAATTAGAAAAATGAGACCAGGAGAGTTGACGGTGTCATTCCTGCCCAAGTCCAAGACCTGAGACCAGGAGAGTTGACAGTGTGGTTCCTGCCCAAGTCCAAGGTCCGAGACTAGGAGAGTCAGTTTATGTGTAATTCCCGCCCAAGTCCAAGGCCCCAGACCAGAAGAGTCAATGGCGTGGTTCCCACCCAAGTCCAAGGCCTGAGACCAGGAGAGTTGGTGGTGTCATTCCTGCTTAAGTCCAAGGCCCGAGACCAGGAGAGTTACAGTGTGGATCCCACTCATGTCCAAGGCCTGAGTGAGTCGATGGTGTAGCTCCCACCCAAGTACAAGGCCTGAGACCAGGAGAGTAGATGGTGGTGTGTCTGCTCAATTCCAAGGCCTGAGACCAGGGGAGTAGATGGTATGATTCCTGTCCAAGTCCAGAGCCTGAGACCAGGTGAGTCAACAGTGTGGTTCCCTTTCAAGTCCAAGGCCTGAGACCAGGAAAGTTGATGGTGTGATTCCCACTCAAGTCCAAGGCCTGAGATCAGGAGAGTTGATGGTGCCTTTCCCACCCAAGTCCAAGTCTGAAGGCAGAAAACTGACATCCCAGCTTGAAGACAATGAATCAGAATGACGTATTCTCTCATTACCCAGGCATTCCATTCAGGCCCTGGAGAATTGAAGGAAGCCCACCCAAAGAGGTGGCAACCACTTTACCCAGTCTCCCATTCCCATGCTCTTCTCATCCAAACATTCCTTCACAGACATACCTGGGATGTCTGACCAATTATCTGGGCACTCATGACTCAAGCAGGCTGACATATGGTTAATCATCACAGTAGCACATGCAGCCACCTGGCTGTGTCCATGAGCCCATCCTTGGGGTGAGGGAGCCCCAAGAGGAGCATGGGGAGGGTTCTTGGGTGGGACGCAAAGTCCAGCTCTGTGGACACTGAGAAGGAGGGCGTTTCTCAAGTGAAGCAAGGGGGTTCTGGATAACTACAGAAATGGCAGCACCCACTGTGTCATGACCAGAGCTGGCTTTCTATTTAAGTGCAGTGGGATCTCACTAGAGGGCTTCAAACAGCAAGTGATGTGACTGGGTTTGTACTTCAGAAGGTCACCCTGGTTTTGTGGTGGAGAGTGTCTGTGAGGGCAGGGGTGAAGGGGCAGGCACCTGCAGGACACAGTCGGAGGGGATCACTGACCTGGCCTATATGGCTGTGTGGAAGGATGAGACAGAGGTGGACTCAGAACTTATTCTGGAGGTGAAATGAACAGGACTTGAGGACAAGTTAAATGTAAGGGGTTAGGGAGCGGGCTGGCTCAGGCTGAGTCTGGCTTTTTGATTAAATGATGTTCTGGAGGGAGATTCAGTCCCCTGGGGTGGGATGGGGAGTCCGGGTAAGAGGAGGAAGAAACCAGGAGTCCGTGTCTGACCTGCTAATTTGAGTGGGATGAGAAGCCTATTAGTCACCCAAGTGACAACATTAATTATACACTGGGTGCTGCCGGCAAGATTCAAGAGAGAGGTCAAGGCCTGAAATAGACACCCCAGGATGGACTTTGCAGCCTGATGGCCTGGCTGTGACTTTCAGTCCTGCAGCGATGAGCGCATGGGCCAAGCCGGGCATCATGTCTCTGTGCTGCAGTGTACTCAGCTAAACAGGGCGTGCTGGTTTCCTGCGGCTGCCATGGCCCAACACTGCACACTGGGTGGCTTGAAAGAAAGGTGTTCACTCACAGGTCTGAGGTCGGAATTCCAAAGTCAAGGTGTCAGCAAGGCCGGGTGTGGCCTGAGACTTTGGGAGGACTGTCGTTCTTGGGGATGATCATCCTTCTTGGGGATGACCGTCCGTCTCAGGGATGACCGTCCGTCTCAGGGTTGACTGTCCTTCTCGGAGACAACTGTCCCTCTTGGAGACAGCCATCCTTCTCAGGGAGAACCGTCCTTCCTCACCCTCGCCAACTCCTGGTGGGTGCTGGCGTCGGCTGTCCTTGGCCCCTGACTCTGTCTTCTCTTCTCCCTTGTCTCTGTCTCTGGATCTCTGTGTTCCATGTCCCTCTCCTTCCTTTTGCAACACACCAGCCACCAGGTTAAGGGCCACCCCAGTGTAGTGTGACCAACCTCATCTCAGCTTGAGTAAATCTGAATAACTTCTAACTAAGGCCATACTCATAGCTATCGGGAGTTAGAACTTCAACACACCTTGTAGTGGGCAGAGTTCTACCCCCAGAAAGTGCCATGTCTGTTTTGAGTGCCGCCGCAGAATTATTGCTCAATAAGCAGGCTCCCAAGCTCTTTAGCTCTCGTGGGTGTGAATTCTTGGGAAGCAGTGATGACCATGGTTCTGAGAGTCCTGGTAGAGGCAACAAGAGCAAAGCCCAGAGGTTCTGGGCCTGGAGATCGAGGAGGATAGAACTCCTGCAGCCCCATTGTCTCTGTCCGATCGCTGTCTGAAGACTTCTGCATTGGGCTGGAATTTAGTCAGTAGCATACATCAAATCAATACTGGCTGAATGCATGTGTCTAATCATTGTCTCATATTTCCTCCTGAATTGCAGGTAGCACAGACGTCCTCCATCTTCAGGGCCTGAAATAGGCACATGGTAGATGCTCAGTGACTGAGTCGACAGGTGGTAACAAAGGAGACACCAGTGGCATTGACTTGGTCTCCTCTAAATGCCTAGGACTGTTAAACATGGTTGCAAATCTAATTATGCATGGTGGAGTCCTCCTAAGTTCCTGAGCACAGCCGTCTTATGGGGTCCATCATGGCTGGTACTGGAGCACATCAGAGTGACTCCCTAGAGTGTGTGGTGCATTCATTCTCCATTCATTCATCCATTTGTGTATCTGTTCACACCTGTAAATTCAGAAGCCACATCAACCAGTCTCCGTATGGAAAAGTGGTTCAATCAGCCAATGCGATTTTTAAAAAAGTTTTTATTTGGAAATAACTTTAAGCTTAGGGAAAATTTGCAAGAATAAGAACAATCCATAAAACTCCACTAATAGCTTTTATCCACATTCACCTGTTTAAGTATTTGCTATTACTTTCTATTTGAGCTCTCTTTCAGTCTCTCTTGGTCTCTGTCTCTGTCTCTCTGTCTCTGCCTCTCTTTGTCTCTCTACACACACACACACACACATACACACACACACACACACACACACACACAGCCCTCACGTGCATGCAGGCATGCATATACATATCTGTGTGTGGATGACACACTTGTTCTGAACTGTTGAACATCCAGCATGACCCTCTATGCCAGAACCCTTTAGTGTACGTGTCACGGGGGATTACTGCCTATTGTCGAGTTTTTATCATGTGTGGCTGTTAAATTTTGTGAAATGCTTTTTCTGCTTCTATTAGGATGATTATATAATTTTTCCCTTTGTTCTGTTAATGTGGTAAATCACAGCAATTGATTTTCAAATGTTAAATCAACTTTGCAAACTTGGAATAAACCCAGCTTGGTCCTGATGTATTTTCTTTCTCATATTCACTTTGCTAATATTCTTTCAGGGATTTTTTGAAATTTTGCATCTGTGTTTGTGAGACACTCTGGTCTGCATTGCAACATGCTTATTAGAGTTTAGTACCAAAGTATTGTTGGTCTAATAAAACCAGTTGGGAAATGCTTTGTCTTTTACCATTCTCAGGAAAAATTTGTGTCAAGATTGATGTTCGGTTGGGTGTGGTGGCTTATGCTTGTAATCCCAGCACTTTGGGAGGCCAAGGTGGGAGAATCACTTGAGCCCAGGAGTTCAAGACCAGCCTGGGCAAGATATTGAGACATCATCTCTACAAAAAATACAAAAATTAGCCAGGCATGGTTACCTATAATGCACCTGTAATCCAAGGCTGAAGTCGAAGGATCACTTGAGCACAAGAGGTGAGGCTGCAGTGAGCCATGATCATATCACTGGACAGCAGCAGTTTAAATATTTGAAAGAATTCACTGGTAAAGCCATCTGGGCCTGATTTTCTTTGCAGGAAGGCTTTTATAATAGATTCAATTACTTTAGCAGATACACGATGGCTCAGGCTTTCTTCTTATTCCAGGGTGGGGTTTGGTAGATTTTGTTTCTCTGTTTGTCCAGTTTATCTACATTTTGTCACTTTATTGGCAAACATTGCTGACAAGAACCTTATATTATATATTAACTTATGTGGGATGCAGTGTAACATTCACATTTTCATTCTTGATACTGACTGTCCAAGCACTGTCTCTTGTTTCCCTTAACTGGCTTATCAAGACTTTACAAGGTCTTTGAGTTTTCAGAGCAGTAATGTACAAGGCTGCATTCAGTACCTTCTGTTCTTTACTTTCCCCTTAGCTTCTATTTTCTTTAGTTTTAATTTGCTCTTCTTTTTCTAATTACATCTTTTGCTTAATTTCCAAACATTGGGGATGTTTTGGTTATTCATCTCTAGCTTAATTCCATGGTGGTCAGAGAACATACTCCATGTGACTTTTTTTTTTTTTGAGTTGGAGTCTTACTCATGGCCACTGCATACTCATGGCCACCACAGCCTCAACCTGCTGGGCTCTGGAGATTTGTTCTGCCTCAGTCTTCCAAATAGAACTGCATGCACGCCCGGCTAATTCTTTATTTATTGTAGAGATGAGGTCTCACCAAGTTGCCCAGGCTGGTCTTCCACATGACTTTAATGCTCTGAAGTGTCTGGGTTTTGTAGCCATTCGAGCTCTAAATAAACGTCCCATGCCCATTTGAAAGTGTGCACATTCCACAGTTGTTGGGTGCAGTGTGTGTATATACAGAGGACACCAAAAAAAGTATACACATTTTAAGAAAGGAAAAACTGTATTAAAATGGTCATGCTCAATATATGCCTATAACAAAAGATGAACACATGTCGCATTTGACTACTGCCATTACTCAGAGTGGTTCCCATCAGCATCCAGATACGTCTGATGACAGCAAATGAAACACACAAATAACAGTTCTCAAATGTGTGTACATATTTTTGGCACCATGTATAGGTCAACTTGTACCTATTTATATGTTTGTTTATATTGATGTATAGCTGAGGTCTGTTTTACTAGTCACGTTGTTAGACTCTTTCATACTTGTGTTACGATTTTTGCCCGGCTCTCCCACGGTGAGCCCGTGCATTATCCCGGGTCCTCTTTGAGGTGGGGCGAGTTTTGCTTAAGGAGTGTTCACAGTTCCTTTGACTCTGCTGATGGGGGAACAGGTTAGGTCACCCTAGGTGGTGAGCTGACCAGAGGCGGGTCACCGAGAACCGGCCGAGTCCCTTCCTCCGTCCCGGCTGGTGTTCCACAGCATCTTAGGATCACACCCACGTTCACAACGTATCCCGCGTGTCTGCTGTGCACGAGGCACTGGTGCAGGAGTGGTTCCCATCTTCCTCCGGGTGCTCCCCAGGGCTGTGGTCTGGGAAGGACGCATGGTCCCAGGTGGGATTCTCTGTTTACCAGGGTTTCTGCTCCAACCCATCCTACAGTCTTCTGCCAGGTTAATCTCTCAGACGCATTTATTTTATTATTATTTTTTGCATCCCAAGTAGCTAGGACTACAGGAGTCTGACATCATGCCCAGTCTTTTTTTTTTTTTTTTTTTGCCAAAACCAGGTCTTACTATGTTGCCCAGGCTGGTCTCAAACTCCTCCTCCCAAAGTGCTGGGGTCACAGGTGGAAGTTCCCATGCCAGCTTTTGTATTGTGTGTGTGTTATGCCTCTCTGTGAGTTCCTGTGGATTCCTACTGCCCTAGACACAAAATCTGTCTCCTCTCCACCATGCAGCCCACGTGGGCCCACCCAACCTCCTCCCTCAGACGTTCTGGCCCTCCCACCTTCCATGCTCCAGCTACACCCACTCTACTTGCTTCGAACCTAGTGAGCTTGTGTTGGTCTGTGCCATGCTGGGTCCTTCTCACCCACCAAGAGAACCCATTCCTCAGCAGCTCCTGTGATCCTCTGAGATCCTGCTGAGTGGGTGTCTTCATAGCCTGCTGCTGGACAGTCAGTGTCCCATCACGTCTCTTCAGCTTCTCAGTGGCAGCCACCTTCTCTGAGATGATATCACATGTTGACTTGCTGGGGAACCCAAAATCCAGAAATTCTCTTTTGGAGGGTGGGACCCTTGCAGTCCAGGCTTCCCCTTGCAAGGTGAGTGTTCCAGGAATCCACCAGCATCAGGGTACCAGCTAGTAGTTATTGTGAGAGGCTGCGTTTCGCTTCAGTGAAATTTTTTTGGAGATTCTTTCAATGCATTTGCCCATTTCATGATGGGTGATTTACGAGTGCACCCACCCACACCACACTGCAGGTTCAGCAGTTTTTGACCCAAAACAGCATGACCCCTGTGCCCTACCCTCCTTCTTCACACAATCTTACCCCAAGTGACTTTATTTTGTGTTTCCCTGGATGAAAAAAGTCCTCAAAGGGAAATGTTTCACCATTGTGAAAGAGGGGAAATCAACAATGGCAGAAGTACTAAAAGGCATCAAAATGACGAGTTCAAAAACTGTTTTGAGCAGTGGAAAAAGCATCTCAAAAGGTGCACTGCATCAAACAGAGAGTCCTTTGAAGGTGACTGGAGTTTAAACATGTAAGAATACACAGTTTTTTATAAATATATACCAGGTGCTTTAGGTCCCCCTCATACATCCTGCCTGCCTCATTCTGACTTCCAAATTCAAGCTCCAGGAGCACCTGACAATGAATAGATCTTTGTGTCACCTGTCACCTGACCCTCCCGGCGTGGCAGAGGGTCTGAGGGCTGGTGTGCATGTATGTCTGCTGACTGAGTGGGTGAAGGTGTAGATGGACCTGCCTCTCAGGGTCCCGCTTGCCTCAAGAGCCTGGGTCTGCTTGATTCAACAGCATCATCTATCTGGCTTCACGGAGGAGTCAAACCTACACCCGACAACTTTGGCACTAAGCCCAGTGTTTCATTAAGTAGACTCAGTTTTGAGGCCTAAACCCATGTCCAGGTGTCCAAGGCCCAAGCCCATTGCCTTTAACACAGTTCAGGGATGATTCTCCACCCTGTGGTCTAGATCCATGAGTTTGTCAGAGACCCCACCCTGCTGTGAGTTCCACATGGTGGAGAGCTCATTCCCAGATCAGCCTTTTAGGCCTGTTTCAGCTTAAAAACAGACACACAAGGACTCAGGAAGATCATCTCCTTCAGAAACACACACGCTTTAAAGCTGTGGTGTCAGACACTGACAGACGCCTGTCAGAAGGTTTGTGGTTAGATGATACACTTGGCAAACGGGTTTGCATGGCCCTTGAGCTTGCTTCATCAAGCTAATGGCTGATGGGGATGCTGTGTGAGCATCACACTCCTGGGAGCAATGGCTGGATCCTCAGCCCATGTCTCTCCAGGGCTGCAGGGAGGGCTCCCAGCTTCAGGCTCCGGGAGGGAGTTCTGCGTTCAAGGCAGTAGCAGCGTCGTCAGCATCCTGGGTGAGCAGGAGGGAGGAAGGCTGCCTGCTGCCCCCAGGCTCAGGCTCAGCATGACCTCCACTTCCTCGCCAGGTGTGGCCCCAGCCTGAGCTGTGTCAGCCTCAGTGTTTTCTTCTCTGGGCAAATCACAGCTTTTCCAATTTTGGCTGCAAGTATCTGTCCCCAGGCTGGTGCTGTGTTAACACCACTTTTTTCTCTTCTTTATGACTCCTACTTGGAGAAGCACTTTCAGAACTCATCACAAAGATCTATTCATCATTGAGACACAGGAGAAACATCCTGGTCTAGAGGCTGGGCTCTGGTGCCTGACCGTTCTGCACCTGAACTCAGATTCTGGTCGTTACTAGCTACCTGCTGTAGGAAAATTACTTAACCTTTCTGTGGATCAAGAAGAATATTAGTAGCCACCAACTTGTAATGGACACTTGCTAAGGATCAGGCACCATGCTAGCTGTTTCCATACAGTTTTCTGTTTTAAAAAACACAGATTGATTTTTAAAAAGTATTCTCTCAATTTTGAAGTCTATAAAAATGCCTTGAGTCACTTGCCTGAGGCCACCAGCCTTCCCCTCAGCAGCGGCAGGGCTTGTGCTGACGTCTGGCTCATGTGCTCAGTCACAACCCTTGCATCTCCAGACAGCAGCCACTCCAGGACGGTGTCCCCAGAGCACGCAGCACAGAACTCAGAAACCATGCTGGTGGATGGATATTGCTGGTGCTCTTCTTCTCCCAGGAAGCCTTCCCAGACTCCTCTTGGCCGACCAAGGGCCCCTCTCCGGACTCTTCTAGTCCTCATGACATCTACGGTTGTAACTGACTCCTCTCTGTCCTACTGGACTGGGAGCTCCTTGGGGCAAGAACTCTGTGCAATGCCGGGTGCAGTGTAGATGCTCACGCAGACCCTCCAGGAACACTTACCATCAGCAGTGGTGAGAAGGTGGGCTTTGTAATTCACAGAAGTGTGGACCCAGTCCCAAGAGACTGCAGCCTGCTGAGATGGGAGAAGGTAGGAGGGGTGGAGGAGGAGAGGACCAGTGCAACAGGGCAGGAGGCCCTACAGGTTATGCTGGGTGGGTCTGTGCCCAGACTGTGGGGAACGGCAGCGAGGCCTTGGGCAGAGGCTGCAGGGCTGGGTTTGTTTCTGGACAGTCACTCCAGTGTAGCATGGGGGATAGGGTGGGTGGAGCTGGGCCAGACCAGAGGGGGCTCTGGCCCCAGAAGCGACCAGGAGCCTGGCATAGCCATGAGGTGGTCTCCATGTGGCTGAGGATGCAAGAGTGGAGTCCCAGTGTCCAGCAGGCCCTGAGGCTCTTCTGCAGCTTGGAAAGACCCTGTTCACCTGCACTGGAGAGGGACCCCACAGGATCTTGTCTGGGAGTTCTCTTAAAATGTGTATTATTTTCCCATTTGTGTGAAAACCAACCCATGGAGACACAGGGCTGTGGCCCCAGCCTGCCGAGGAGCCTGTCTACCTCCAAGTTGTGTGGGGTTAGTGTTCTCAGGGGCTTCCAATGCTAGTCCTCAGGCAACGAGTCTGTCCAGTCTTGTCCGCTCCCGGAGGTCAAGGGAAACATGTCCTGATCTCTGCCTCCATGGGCAACCTCACCTGCCCAGCCCTCCCCCTGGCAGGTGATTTGTGTCTGTTCTGAGCTTTCTACTAACATAGTCACTGATGTCATGGCTTCTTCAAGTCAAGAAGCAAGAAGATTTCATCAAACTCCCCGGGATTGTTCTGGCTGCTGTAGCCTGGCACTTCCCTTGAGACATCCATGGCATCAAGAATGGTGTCCATGCAGAGCACAGACGGTTGCATGTGTGGCTGGTGTGGGCTGAGCTTGCCCATCTCCCTGTCCCTTAAAATAACCCCAAGCCTCTGTGACACCGAAGGACACAGGTTCTGTGGGTGTACAGGCCCTGTGCTCACTGTGCCTTGGGCTTCCTGTTGGCTTTGCAGGGAAGGCCAGTGAGGAGTGGACGGAGGCCAGGCGGGAGGAGAAAGCTGAGCTTATGAGGCTCCCATAAGCAATTGGAGCTTCCCAGCCTATTAGGGGACTTTGCATGGCTCAGGCTGGCTGGCCCTGCTCCCTCCTTGCAAAACCTCTGGATCCAGGCCTGCAGCCCAGTTAAGAGCCCACACCTGCCCGTGTCTGCTGGCAGGGGAGCAACTGTGCGTCATCCTGTCCCTCCGTGGCCCTCACGGGGCCTGGTGAACACTGCCCATATGTGACCCAGTCAGCTCCTCCTGCAGGAGTAGCTTAGTAGACCAGGACATACCTTTTACCTCAAAGAGTGATAATAGACTTAAAACTTGATGTTTTATCATGTAAGGTTGAGTGGTTTATAGAGCATTTTATATACCCAATCATGTCTTCTCCATATAAATCCTGGTAGATAGGGGTTATAAATCCCATTTAACTGATGAAAAGACTGAGACTAGGAGAAGTTGAGTGTACATTTCCAGAGATGGCAAAGCAATTAGGTTGGTAGGAATGCGACTTGGAGTCACTCAATTCATCACATATTTCATGGGCACCTAGGCAGAAGCCCTGGGTGGGTCTGAGGAGGGGGCTTGGCTGGGATGGGGCCAAATCTCGTATATAGGGTGAGTCATGTCGGGACTTGGTGTTCTTCTAGTGTGGTGAGATGCACTGGGCGCCATAGGCAGGGATGCTACCCTGGTTCTGCTCTTCAGAAAGTCAGCTAGATCCACCTCCTCCTCAGCGCTAAAGTGTAGGGTCAAAACCAGAAGCAAAGAGACCTGGCGGAAGGTACCGGGAGCATCCAGGGTGAGAGGCAACCTCCCATCCTCAAAGCCTGGAGTTCCTGGCAGCTGTCAGCACCACAACTGCAATTGAGAGAATGGCCGGCTGTGGAGGAAGGTTGACCTTTGCTGTATTTTAAGCACCAGCCTCGGGCTTTCTTGACTCACAAGGCATGGAGGGTATTGACATCCTTAGCACATTTGAGAACTGGCCAACGGTCAAGACCACTGACCAGAGCCAAGACCACCTTTTCATAACATACATACACACACACACACACACACACACACACACACACACACACACACACACACACACGCTGCATGACATGCCATGCGCAGGACATCTGAGAAGGAAGTTGGCCACCAGCATGGCCATGAGCCAGTCCTCCTCGCCCAGCAAGAGGTCCCACCACTATCAGGTGCCACGTGAGGAGGCCGAGTCTCCTAACCTCTCTGAGCCTGATTTCATTGTGTGTGAGAGGAGGACACAGGAGTACTTTTCACGTAGATTCACGCGAGCACGGAAATGGACTTAGAGCTGGATTCGTGTGATGGTCAAGTGAGGCCATGTCCATACAGCACGCCACACAATGCCCAGTAGAACAAGCATTCTGCTTCCAACGAGGACTGTCATAATTATTAATCATGAAGCTTTTACAGTGTAAATGGGATAAAATGAGATACCAACATCACTTCCGCAGAATAATTAATTTCTGTCTCCAGGCAAAGTATTGACATATCTAGTTTAATTTATGAAATATTCTATTTCCTAGGACTGCAAACTACTTAAAATGCTTGGAAATGCTTGCATGAAAGAAATGAGGTAAACATCAAATACATTTTATCCTGCAGAGCTGAACTTTTCCTGATGACTACAGGCCATCTTAAGAATAGTCTGTTTTATTATCAAACTGAACAGTCGGCAGTGTTGAACGCTTTACAGATTCTGCTTTTAAAAAACCAACATTAATTGGGTTCCTGGACACCACTGAACTACAGAGGAAGACGAGGCTCCTCTTGGCTCTGAGATCCACTTACTGGCCGCATGCACCCTCCTGTGGTCCTGGCATTTCCCGAGGGCTTCAGGTGGGCCCAGGCTGGAGCAGTGGCATCTCAGTGCCGAGGACGTGTGCATGTCGAGGACCTGGAACAGCTGTGTGTCTGTCTCCAGTTCTGCTGGGATGAACATCCTGAAACACTTGTCTGATGAGAGCCCCGTCCTCTCCCTGGAGACCAGCCCCATCCTTTCCCCTGGGGACCAGCCCTGTCCCCTTTCCCTGAGGAACCAGCTCCGTCCTCTCGCTGGGGACCAGCCCTGTTCCCTCCCCAGGGGACCAACCCCATCCTTTCCCCAGGGGACCAGCTCTGTTCTCTCCCTGGGGACCAGCCCTGTTCTCTCCCCTAGGGACCAGTCCTGTCCTCTCTCCCAGGGACTTCCCTGGGGACTGGCCCTGTCCTCTCCCCTCAAGACCTGACCCTGTCCTTTCTCTCCCAGGGACGAGCCCTGCCTTCTCCCCTGGGGACTAACCCTGTCACCTCTCCCAGGGACTAGCCCTGTCCTCTCCCCTCCAGGAACCAACCCTGTCCCCTTCCCTTGGACCACCTGGGGACCAGCCCCGCCCTCTCCCTGGGGACCAGCCCTGTCCTTTCCCTAGGGATCAACCCTGCCCTCTCTCCAGGGACCAGCCCCATCCTCTCCCTCAGGGAGCAGCCCTGTCCTCTCCCCCCACAGGGACAAGTCCTATCCCCTCCCCCAGGGGTCAGCCTGGTCTCTCCCCAGGGGACCAACCCTGTCTTCTTCCCCAGGAATCAGCCCTGTTCCCTCCCCTGGGGACCACCTAGATACCAGCTGGAGCTGTTACTTTGTCTCAGATGGTTCCAGGGCTCTCAGGTGGCCCACCCCACTGAAGTGTTTTTCTTCCCTGACTTCCTGCTTCTCCCAAACTTTCTGCTTTTGGTTCCGTATCACTCTTCTGCCTTTTTCCATCTTTAAGTCCTGAGCTCAAACTCTCTTTCTCTGAGTGGACACGCACAGACGGGGAGCCTGCAGACTTTCCCATCACAGAGAGTTGGTCTCAGCAGCTCAGCCCTGCAATGGGAAGTGCCCAGGGAAGGCACTGCATCCGCAGAGCGGGCTGGGAACCCGGCTATTGTCTGAGGGATAGGAAGGCGCTCAGGACAGGGGAGGGCTTCACCCTGTGATGCCTTGCTGCCAGGGTACCAGCTGCGTCGGAACCGGGACACGGGGGTTATTTTGGTTGCTGTCAGCAGGACTTGGCTGCTGTGAGCACGTTAAATAAATGCCAACCGCCTCTCAGTGATTCAGCAAGGAGAACAAACGCCCTAGTGTTGGCAAGAGGAAGACACGCGGGGCGCCAACGACCGCAACCCCGTCCGTTCCCATGACGCGATCTGACCCTGTCCACACCACAGGCTTGGCAGCTGCCCTGCACCCTGACGCTGTCTGCCTGGGGTCGAAGCTGCTGGCACGGGGGCAGCCTCCAACCGCAAGGCGGGAAAGGCAGAGCAAGAGGCGCTCCAGGCAGAGGGAACCTGGCGGGCTGGAGTGGGGGTGGGGGGTGTGCTTCCTTCCTGCCTCTGCCCAATGGCTGCCCCTGAGTGACCTGGGTGGGGCTCCTTGCCAGGGTGCCACAACAGGACCCATAGTTGTGTCCGAAATGGCTCCTAAGCAGTGTGGGTGCTACTGTTTGCTTTAGGAAAGAGAACTTGAGGTTGGTGGGTATAGACACGCCAAGGAAGGCTGGGCCTGAAGATTACAACCAGAAAGGGCCTGATGTAGCTGGCTGCAGCAGAACTTGCTCTTTCATGTACGTGTGTGTGTGTGCATGTGTGCACATGTGTGTGTGTACATATAAATAAAAGCTTGGTTTGTGATCCAGCAAAGGTTTTGCCATGCTATATACACTTTTTAAAAGTTTGGAACCCAGAAGGCAAGTGATACTCACCTGACATGAACAAGCAGATATCGGTAGGCAAGATGAATAGAACAACTGAACTCACCTAGAAGAGGGGAAAGGAGGTGGGCAGAGATGAGGAGTGAGGGGCCAGGAGAGGAGGGAGAGGGCAGTGTCAGGCCAGACCCTAGGGCTGCCGTGCGTCCAAGGGCCACGGTGCGCTGATGCCTCTCGCTGTCCTGTCTCTGCAGCTCCGCAGGGCGGAGGCGACAGGAAGCCAAGCCCACTGGACGACAGCTCCACAGTTGTCACTCCCTCTGTGCTCGAGTCTCTGTTTTGGACCTGGGTGCCCACGAAACCCGACCTTCTGTTCTGGGCAGAGTAAGGGACAGCTTTGGGGCATTTCTGCTCTCTGGAGGCCCCCTGCCTGTCCATCCTGGCCTGTGACAATGTGAGCATCCAGGCATTGTGAGCCAGCTCCCTGGGACTGGGTTCAGGGCTCCTCCCAGGTCTGACCCAGGTGAGGCCAGGCCCTTTTTCCATACCTGTTTACCAGCCCTTAGTCGGCGCCTCACACCTTTGACCCAGGCTCCAGTCCCACATTCATCCCGTGGGTGTGGATTCAATGCTTTCTTCCCATCTACACAGGGGAATGAAACAAACAGAATGAGCTTTTGGAAGGTGGGCCCTCGATGTACAGGCTTTCCCACTATGTGGGTGTTCCAGGAAACCATCGGCATCAGTGGACCAACCAGTATTGTTGGAAGAGGCTGCATTTGGCTTCAGTGAATGTTTTTCAGAGATTCTTTCAACGTGTTTGCTCTTTTTATGAGGAATGACCGATGACTGCGCCTGCTCACAGCACGCTGTGTTCAGCAGTTTTTGACCAAAAATGTCATGACCCTCATGCCCACCCCTTATTTACCCAGCCTCATCCAGAACGACCAGACGAAAACAAGTCCTCAAAGGGAAGTATTTTGCTCATTTGGAAGAGGTGACACAAACAAACAAACAAAAACGACAGAAGCACTAAAGGTTATCAAAATTGATGGTTTCAAAACCATTTAGAGCAGTGGAAAAGGTGTCATGATAGGTGCGCTACCCAAAAGGAGAGGACTTTGGAGGTGACTGAATCAGAACACGTAAGAATAAATGCACAATTTTTAATAAATAAATTCCGTTTGAGGACCTCACCTTGTAGTCTCTGAGTTCCACAAGAGCTGGGACATGTGTGTCCCTACCCCGGTTGACACAGCACTTGCACAGTACCCAGCATCTCCTGGGTGCTTGACATGGTGAACAAATGATGATATATCACACGTGTACACATGTCTGTGCACAGTATCACAGCACAGCACATGTGACCATCACACAGCATGCACATTACAAGGACCCCCACACTCCTGATTGCTCAACATGGTGAGTGAATGATGATGTGTCCACATGTACACACGTCTGTGCACAGCATCACAAACATGACTGTGTTGCAGCACACACACACACACACACACACACACACACACACTACACGGACCCACACATATCCTGCGTCGGTGCATCTCTCTGAGCCTCACTCACTCATTTGTGGGGTGAACAAGACCCTAAGGGTTTTGCAAGCCCAAAGCGCTGGAACAGAAGGTGACAGATAACCTTTCCCACTGGGACAAAGATGCATCGTAAGGGTCCCTGTCCACACAGCACAAATAAGCACTTCCCGGCCAGGTCCTCTCTCTCTTCAAATCAATCCACTGCTCTACACTTAGGGTCTTTTCCAAATACAGTGCATCTCCTGTGCCATTCATTCCGAGAAGCACCGTGTCCAGCTGTGGTGGCCTGACTAAATTTCTGTTTCCCTCCTGGCCGCTTTTGGTGCCGAGCACCCAAATGGCCGCTCACAGCCAGACTCTGTGGAGTGGATTTTCAGCATGATCCGAAGGTTACTCCGTCGCAGGCCCCAGTCCAGCTACCAACTTTCCAGCCTCCGCCCGTCTGGCTTGGATCAGAGCCGAGCTCATTTGCCTAGGCTGGCCTGGCCAGGCCCAGCTGAGTGCTCCGCTGTCCTCAGATGTTCACAACCAGCCATTCTCACCATTCTGGCTCAAGTCCACACATGGGGCTGAGCAACTCTTCAACTCGCGACCCAGAGGTGGGGGCAGCACTGCTCTTCTTGAGACCTCTCAAAGGTCTTTGCCACAGCCCTCCTACCCGTTGTGAGCCCGCGTGTCTCAACAGAGGCCACGAGACACGGAACCAGGGCTGTGAACCTCGCCGGCCTCAAGTCACTCTGGGCGACTCGCCATGTCGCAGGATCAGCTTCTCACTGGATGAGGGAGCATTTCCAGCTGGATGCCATCCCTGGGGAAGGGATCCGTCCTACCCCCTCTAAGTTGAGCATGTTGGGTAAGCGCATCCCACCTTCTCAGGTCATCTGACTGTTCCTGATGCTGTCAACCCCGTCACACCAGCAGGTGTTCTCTTGGCAAGGGGTATGCTGGGGGGACAGTAGGCCCGAGTGAGGTAGCAGGAGGCCAGTGTGCGGGTGTCTAGGGTCATTGGCCCCCATCGGGAGAACACAAGGGAGTCCCTTGTTCTCTGGGATTCGTTGTCCTCTTATCAATAACAGGCTCCCCTTCCTTTCACATGGAAAACCCAGAAACAGATTTCCAGACTCACCCCAAAGATCCTGACTCCATGGGGCTGAGGCAGGCTGAGCATCCATGTGACCTGACTTATCCCAGCACAGGGTCCCCGGGTCCCAGGACCTCCCTCACAGCCGCAGGGAGCCGCCTGACCCAGGATATTTGCACTTTTAATCAGTCACTCTTTCCTGAGTAGCACGAAGCATTACAGTGGGGCAGTTTCACAAGACAAAGTGTCCATGTGCCTGTGGGTGGGAGCAGCCACAGAGTTGCACGGTCTAATACCATGGCCACGACCACATGTGGCTGTGAGTACTCGAAACAGAGCTCATTGGAACTTGGATATCCTGTGAGTATAAAATTTGCACTGGATTTCAAAGGCTTAGTATAAAAAAGAAATGTAAAATATCTAATAATTTTTATATTGATTGCACATTGAAATGGTAATTTTTAGATTTAATGGGTTAAAGTATACATGGTATTTGAGTTAATTTTACTTTTTTTAAATTGGAGTCTCACTCCATCGTCCAGGCTGGAGTGCAGTGGCATGCTCACGATCACCCCAGCAGCAACCTGCTGGGCTCCGGCGATCCTTCCGCCTCAGTCTTCCAAGTAGCCAGAACTATAGGTGCATGCTGTCACTCCCGGCTAGTTTTTTGATGTATTGTAGAGATGAGGTCTCACCAAGTTGCCCAGTCAAACCTGTAGGCTCAGGCAATCCACTCACCTCAGCCTCCCAAAGTGCTGGGATTACAGACTTGAGCCACTGTACCTGCCTAATTTTACTTTTTAAAAACACTTTTATTTATTTATTTGTTTGTTTGTTTATTATATTTATAAATATATTTAGAGTTGGAGTCTCACTATGTCATCTAGGCTGGAGTGCAGGGGCAGGCTTACAGTCACCACAGCCTCCACCTGCTGGGCTCATGCAGTCCTTCTGCCTCTGCCTCCCAAAGAGCTGGGGTGACAGGTGTGAGCCACTGCACCTGAAAACACTTCTATTGAGGTCTAAGTGATATATAACAATTGAACACATTTGCTGCATATCATTTGATAAGTTTGGACATAGGCACACACACAGGACATCATTATCAGGACCAAGGAAAGAGGCATGTCCACCACCTTGAGAAGCTTCCCTGTCCCCACCACCACTGTCTGTGGTAAGAGGGCCTCATGAAATCCATCCTCTGGGCACATCTTTACAGCTGGTATGCCAGTGCCGATGGCAGGCATCATGACGCACCGTGGCTCTCTCTAGCTCGTTGGTCTTGCATAACCAAAACTTTACACCAACTGAACCCCCCACCCTAGCTCCTGGGACCCACTGCTCTAGTCTCTGCTTCCAGAGTTCCACTATTTCAGTGTCCTCCTCTAGGTGGGATCACGAGGCTTTGTTTCATATCTGGTTCTTTGACTCAGGCTCATCCTATTGTTGCAAAAGGCACTTTCCTTTCTTGTCAAGGCTGAGCTCTCTTCCACTGGTGAATACTCCCTTTTTCACTCGTGCATCTGTCAATGAGCCCTGGGCCATTCCCACGTCTTGGCGATGGGTGATGGGGCTGCTGTGGACGTGGCATGCAGTCATCTCGAGATTCGGATCCCCATGACCTCAGGTACACACCCTCAGAGGCTGCTGGAGCACATGGCCACTCTGTTTTTAAGTTTTTGAGCCCTCTCCATGCTGCTTTCCATGGGGGCTGCCCCATTTTCATTCCCACCGATGGTGTGTGAAGTCCCACTTTCTCCTCGTTGTTTACCAACCTGTGACCTTGTGTTGTTTTATCTTTGGCAATAGCTGCACTAACGGACATGAGGTGGGGTTACCCTGAAGTCCGGATGGGTATTTCCTGGGTGGTGAGTGAAACTGAGTCTCTCCGTAGACCTGCCAATCATACGCCTGTCTTCTTGGAGAAGTGTCCATGTGAGTCCTTTGCTCATGTTTAAAGCAAGCCGTTTGGCTTTGCTGTTGAGTCGCAGGGGTTCCTTATTGGTTCTGGATGGGAATCCCTTCTTAACACATGGTCTACAAGCACCTTCTTCCTCTCTGTGGCTGCCCTTCCCTGTGCTGATTGCCCCCTTTACTGTAGGAAGCTTTTCTGCTTGACGCCGTCACACTGTAATTTTGCTTTTGCTGTTGGTTCATTGATTCACACCCATAGTCATCATTAAGCCCAGTGGACACAAGCTTGTCCTTCTTGGAGTTTCCTGGTTTCAGGTCTTACACTGGGGTCTTCAATACATCTTTTGTTGATCTTGGTGTGGGTGTGACATTAGGGATCGATGTCCTTCTTTTTATGTGACTGTCCAGTATTTTCAGCGGCATTTCTTGAAGACACTGCCCTTTCTCCCACTGTGTCTCCTTGGCATCCTTGCTGAGATCGGTTGACTGTACAAACGTAGGCTTATTTCTGAGCTTTCTCTTCTGTTCCATGGGTGTCCATGTCTGTCTTATGCCAGTACCACAATGTTGTAATAACTGTAGCTTCGTAATAGATTTGAAGTCAGGATGTTCACTTGTTTCTTTTGACTTCTTAAAATGTGCCACTGAAAAATAGGAAATGGCTTCCAGGTGGCTTCCCCATGTTTCCTTCGTTCGGTGCTGAGACAGGCTGCCTGGTGGTCTCTTTGAGAGAATGTTCCCAAGGACAGACTTCTGCACTGCTACCTCTCACAGGAGCCTTACAGCAAAACCTGGAGCAGCCCCACTGGGCCTGACCAAACCCTGGACCCCAGTTTCCTTCTTTCTTCTTCTTCTTTTTTCTTTGCATCAAACGGAAGTAGTTTCCATTTTGCCCCATGGAATTTAGAAGGGAAAGCTTGAGAAGGGACAGACCGTGGGAATGTGTCACTCACTATGCAGGGTTCCCCATCCCACACGTCCTGCCTGGATCCCACTGCCTGCAAAAGTCTGGAAGCTAGGTCCACTCTGACTGTGGCCTCAGCATCCCCATCTCCCAACATAGGTGTCTCCTTCTCCACGTCACCTCCTCAGCCCAGCATCAGACTCTGCCTTGATGCTTTGACAACTATCAAATTAGAAACAATCTCCGTGATGATAACCCCTTACAGGGAAAGGTTTGGTGAAAGCGGGGCACTCCCATATTACTGGCAGAGCACTGTCACATCGTGTTTCAAGACCCATAAAAACATTCTCACCCTTTGATTCAAGAAAACACTCCTGAGAATTTGTCTCAAGGCAACATTCAATAGAAGCAAGATAAATGCATAAAGATATTCAGCACAGCGTTACCTATGCCACTGAATTAGAAGCCATTTAAACACCTAATCATTGACAAACAGCTAAGAAAATTACACTGCAACAATTCAATATAATTTCATACATTCATCTGCATTTACAATTATGAAGGACTATATAGCAGCATAGAAAAATGTTTACAAGAGAGTGCTAGGTTTTACAAAGCAGAGCACAGAAATTGTATGCAGATAATGATTGCACCATAACAATTACGCCTGCATATGGAAAAGGCTTCGGAGAAAGGCACAGAAACGAAATCTCTGGGCTGGAGTATTAAAAGATAAATCAGAGCATCTTTATCGAAGACAACGGCCTCTTCTGGGACCCTGAGAGGGCCCCGCAGCATCTGTGAAACAAGCAAGACACGCAACATCTCAAGAGGTTGTGCGTGTCAGTGCTTTTGAGAAGGGAGCATAGTTTTTGTGACTCTGGAATCTGATGATCACCTCCTCCCGTATGAAGAACCATGGCCAGTGACCGTGCCACTATTCTATCATTTCAATAATTGGGTGAAAGCCAGGCATCTCCCCTCAGGTGGACTCCCCAAGGTGAGTTCACATGAGGGCTAGAGGAGGAAGAAGAGCCCTTGGGTGCCAGCAGGCGTGACCCTGTGGACATGAGGGAGAGACAGGTGCCCATTCCTTGTTGCTCACCTCTCCCACCCTGTTCTCCCCAGTCCCACATCTCCAGTGTTCCATGCTGGTCCAGCCCTCTCCTTCTCGCCTCCTTCCCTCCCCTCCTTCTTCTCTCCTCCTCTCTGCTGCTCTGTGTCAGCCAACTCTTCCCACCCTCCAGGCTTCCAGGCCTCCAGGCCTCCAACCAAGAGGCATGTCTATGCCCAAGGCCCTATGAGCTCGAGGTTACTCCAGCAAGCCCCTCCCTTCCCCCAACCTCCTCCTTGGGGGTGTACTCTCTACCGCCACCTAGACCTGAGGACCCACCCCTCCCCCACCCTCCTCCTTGGACGTGTCCTTTTTCCCAACCACCTTGACCTGGACATACCCCACCCCCTCACTCCTCCTTGGGGGGGTATCCTCTCTCCCCTCGAACTTGACCCTCTCCTCCCACTCTGTCCTTCTTGGGGGTGTACTTTCTCCCACCCACCTTGACCTGGGGACCCTCCCCTCCCCACCCTTCTCCTTGGGGTGTCCTCTCTCCCCCCTTGACCTGGCGACCCTCTCCCTACCCTCCCCCTCAAGGCTTCTCCCCTGGTCTCAGACTGGTAAGGGCCTTCCTTGTTGGGACGGTTTTGCTTTCCGGATACTCTGGCTTCCTGCACCCTACTCACCTGGGGCCTCCTCCAGCTGCAGACATGGCCTTGCCTGTGGGAGCGAGCCTGCCTGTGGGAGCGAGCCTGCTTCTGCGTATTCCGCTTAGCTGACCCACTTGTGGGAGATGGGCATTCTGGAAGGGAGACCCACAAACACACCCCATTCAAGGAGGACACATGAGCTCCTTTCCCGGGAGCATGAAACCCCCCAACATGCCAGTTACGAAGTCTGTGTCTTCATGTATGGACACTCTTCCTTCTTGTCACACACCACAGAGGCCCAACCTCCTCAGGGACAGCCTCCTGGCACAGCCCTGCCTATGGGGCTCCTGGCCTCTCTGCCTCCCTCCTGTGTGGCCTCCTGGGCTCCAAGCCTCTACAGTCCCTGTTGGGGGAAACCCCAGGAAGGCCAGAGTCAGCCTCGAGAACTGGCCTCGGCATGAGAGGTGAGTCCACATTGTTGTCTCAGTCTGGTCGCCGGAACAGGCATGAACCTGAGACATAGTTGCCCGCCGTGGGTAGCCCCCACCCTCGCCTGCTCCCGCTCCCATGGGTGGTGCCCACCCCCGTCCACTCCTACCCTGCCTGCTCCCTTCCCCATGAGCAGCTCCCACTCCACCAGCTCCCACCTCCATGGGCAGCATCCAACCCCCCATCTCCGTGGGCGGCTCCCACCCCCACCTGCTTCCACCCCTGTGAGTGGCTCCCACCCTGCCTGCTGACCATCATGACTGACAGAAGCGCTACCTGTGGCCCGGCCAGCAAGCGTCAGAGCGGGAGGTCAGCCTCGCAGAACCCACGCTGAAGCCTTTCTGTGAACTGTGTTAATAATAGCCTGTGGCCAGAGCTTGCAGGTGCTGCACTCACTGTTACTGGGATAGGTGCCCAAAATACTCTATTTTGTGGAGGCTTGACTTTTGACCAGGGCTGACATTTCTGACAGTTTTCCCGGGAGGCTGATGTCCCTCTACCTGCTGACTTTCCCTGGCCCACAGAGCCAATAGTGACTCGGATCCAAATTGTTTTCAAAGTCCCTGCGTGCCTCATTTTTGTGATAAAGGGACTTGCAGCACAAGAGATATGCCATTCCTAGGAACACCAGAGTGCTGGCCTGGTGGGTTGGACGTGGCAATGGCCCCAAGTGGGCACAGAGCTGAGCTGCAGGACAGAGTGCCACGCCAGGGCTGAGGGTTCTGGAGGCCTCTGTGGCTAAAGCCAGAACACACGAGAATGCTGACCAGACTAGAGGTGACCTGCAGGAGGACTGGAGTGACCTCCAGGTAGACTCGGGGTGACCTGTAGGAGGACTAGGGTAACCTCCAGGAGGACTGGAGTGACCTCCAGATGGCCTCGGGGTGACCACCAGGAGGACTAGGGTGACCTCCAGGTGAACTCAGGGTGACCTCCAGGAGGATTAGGGTGACCTCCAGGTGGACTCAGGGTGACCTTCAGGAAGACTGGGATGACTTCCAGGAGGACTGGGGTGACCTCCAGGTGGACTCAAGGTGACCTCCAGGGAGACCGGGGTGACCTCCAGGTGGACTCAATGTGACCTTCAGGAGAACTGGGGTGACCTCCAGGTAGACTCAAGGTGACCTCCAGAAAGACTGAGGTGACCTCCAGGTGGACTTGGGGTAACCTCCAGGAGGACTGGGATAGCCTTCTGCCGGGTCCTGTGGTCCTGGCGACACACACCCTGCTCTTTGGAGTCATGGATTCTAACCCAGATTCTGTCTCCCGCAGCTGGGAGTCCGTGGATGAGCAGGGTCTCCACTTCAGCCACTGTCGTAGCCTCCGGGCATATTCAGGGCCTAGGGTTTCAGTCAAATTTTGAAGTAGCCAGTGCAGTGTCTGACACAAAACAGCTACTGAAAATATTTTTAAATCTTTCTGTGTCAATTCTGAATTTACATTTTCAACAATTTTCCATCTAAATGAGTAAAATCTCAATCAACTTAGATGTCTCTAAGAACATAGCTGTTCATCAAAATAATTGGCCAGGCTCAGTGGCCCATGCCTGTAATCCCAACACTTTGGGAGGCTGAGGCCGAAGGATTGTTTGAGCCTTGAAGAGTTCAATACCAGCCTTGGCAAAATAGCAAGACCTTATCTACACACACACATACACACACACACACACACACACACACACACACACACACACACACACACACTAGCCAGACAAGGTGGTGTGCACCTGGGAGGCTGAGGTGGGAGGATTGCCCAGGCCCTGGAAGTTGAGCCTGTGGTGAGCTGTGATCTTGCAACGGGTCTCCAGCCTGGGTGACAGAGTGAGACCCTGACTCCGAAACAAAAATAAAAACCAGAGTTTAAAAGCCAGCTAGGAGCCAGGGTGACAAAGCACATGAGGAGGATAGCCTGAGGGAGACAGCAAGAAGCTCTGCTTGCCTGGAGTCCAGGGCCCTTGGTGACCTCCATGGGCTGGGGAGCCACAGGAGGGTTCAGAGTGGGGCAGGCGCGTGCTCAGGTGTTCAGCTTTAGATGTCAGTGTGGGAGTGGGCGGGAGTCCAGAGGAGGGCAGTGCCAGGCAGCCAAGAGGGTCCTGCGCAGGCCATAGCCTTCCCCCTCCCACCCAGCAGGACCATGCAGTCATGGCCTGTGCAGTCGGGACCAAGAGGTGCCACGTGTTGGCAGTGCTCTGTGGCTGTCCCTCCTCCCTGTAGTAGATGGCCTGAGTGTCTGCGTGGCACATGGTTCTGTAGTGTTCCACCGGGGTGGTCTGATTTGAGGCCAGGAGGCAAGAACGCCAGGCAGTCATTTAATCCCCCTGTTGGAGATGATGTTGATACACAGAGAGGTAAAGCAGCATGTCAAGGTCACACAGCAGCTGGCGGCAGAGGGGGGACTCAGCCTGTGTCTGTTCCCCAGCGATTCCTGGTGGAGCATGGCCGTGAGTGGGGTCTTTCCTGCATTAGATGCTCCGACAATGTCAGACACTTTACATCCCAGGGAGAAGCCATGTGACACCCAGAAGTTCCCACATTTTCCTGCACTCCCCTGGGAGGGTCCAAGCTGCTCTTGTCATGGCGAGAAAGAAGGGTCCCAGCAGCAGAAGGGCTCAGACACTCAAGCATCAGCTGCACCTTTCTGAAACGGATGTCACCGATGCCCCCACCTCCCGTCCTGTCTGGTCAGCACAAGGATGCTGACCTCTCATGCCATTCGCTCACTCAGTCATTCAACACACAGCGCCTGATGGCTATACTCTGAGGATGTGATGCTGGCGAGGACGCGGAGCTCAGGGTTCACAGCTGGAGGGCGGGAGTGGAGCTGGGGCAAGAATGACCAGCTCAGTCCATGGGGTCCGTGTTGCCATGGGTCACATGGGTGGCAGGAGATCCCAGACTAAAGCCCTCACCTGATCTGGAGGTCTGGTGCAGGGTCAGGTTCCTTAGCCAAAGCTGAGCTGGCCAAGTAGGTTGGCGCTCCAGAAACTGCCATCACTGAAGGTGCATACACAGGCCGACCATCAGAGGGTGGGGTCTGCCGGGGGGCTCGAGAGCATGTGGGAGGTGAACGCTGCCACCTTCTCAGCCCTGAGCTGGTGCTTCTGATGTGCCCACAGAAGGAAACGCATGGAGCACCCTTCCACCTGACCCTGCATGGTGCATGACAACGAGGCGACTCCACCTTGGACAAGGTCTGTGTCTGCATGTGCAATGCCCACCGAAAGCTAGGTACGGGACCCAGGCACCCATGCATCAGTGTCAGGAGGTGGGCCTCAGGACAACCCTGGCCCCACAGAGGGTTAAGAGCAGCCTGTCCCCCCCACCCACCCCACGTGGGCACCCAGCTGAAGGTACCATCCAGGACCAGGGAGGGCACCAGCCCCACATTTGCTGGGGCTCCGACTTGGCCTTCCAGTCTCCAGAGCTATGAGAAATACGCGTCTGCTGTTATGAGGCCACCCATCCTGGGGTGTTTTTTTACAGCTGCCCAAGTGACCGTAGACACTGGGTGCTAAGGAAAATATCACCCCAGGAACGATATGTGTCCCCCAAGTGCCTTCTGCAAAGTGCTGACCCTGCCCCCAAAAGCAAAAGCAGAAAGCGCCCCCTCATCCATCTGTCCACCATACAGAGAGGGAGCACTGTCAGGACAGTACCGAGCCCCCAACCTTGTGCCTGGGCAGTAGACTGGGGGCAGGGCGGGTGGAGGATCCTTAGGGGAGGACTTCCTAATTGGGCCCTGGGAACTGGAGTCAGAAGAGCCAAGGGAGGCCCTTAACTCCAATTACGCGGCTCTCTGCTGATCAGGGAGGCTGGCAGCTCAGGCGTCAGCTGGGGACAGTTCGCTGACACCTCAGTGACAAGGGAGAGCATTTTCAGGGACAGGGTGTCGAGACCTCAATGCTGTCCGCCTTCCAGGAGGTGAAGTGTCAGCTCGTGGCAATGAGGCGATGCCATCTGGAGAGTGCCTGGACTGGAAGGTGTGTCGGTGTCCCTCGTGTCAGAGGACATGACTTCGAGCAAGGGCTCAGGCCCTGGACAAAAGATGACTGGGGCTTGCTGAGGGCTTAGAGTCCGTCTTCAAAGGATGAAGCTGTCAGCGTCTGCGCTTGTGTTGCTGCTGCATTTCAGATTGGAGAACCTTTGCTCAAACCAGACGCATGCCAACTGCCTGCAGGGTGATTTAGAGTGAAATAATGGCTGATGCTGTGTTCCTTCCAGCCCTCTCTTCTCTGCCCGTGTTCTAGTCACTGCCAAAACTTCTCCTGACTTCAAATGTCCTCTCCACATGGTTGTCATGGATCCTGCCATGAGCGGAAACTGATGGGTCATTGTTGGTGTGGATGGAGGGAGGTAGAGCACTCCATGGCCAGGCTCCCTGAGGTTGCATCCACGGTGTGTCCAGTGTTTGGTTTAGGACACCAGACACATCTGCAGCCATCAGACTTTCTGCTGCATCCGGCTCAGAGCCATGTGGCCCTCAGGAGACTCGTGGTCCTGGGAGCCCCATGTTTTCAGGGGCAGCCCAAGCTCGGCCTGTCTTCCCTCACGCCTGCCACCTCCTGATCTGGTCATTTTCTGCTCTCACCACCTTCCTCCATTCTCTCCTTCTTTTGCAGTTGTTTCTCTGAGTCCCCCAAACTCTACCTTCTTCTCACCAAAATCTTCTTCTAGCAGGAGGGTCCCCCTGGGAGATACTTAGAGCTTCTGGGGTTCCTTGTGCCTGTGAGTCAGACAGTAGCCCAGAATCTCTCCTAAGTCATCCCTAGGCAGACACAGTCCTGTTAGGAAATGCTACACACCAGCAAAGAGGTAAATAATGACCTCAACCCTATTATCCGAAATGAGCGCTTGACATCTTGGTGTCCTTTCTCTCAAACACACAGCTGTTTATTTTTATTAATTGAGAGACCATGAAGGGAAGCACACTCCCCACTCCCTGAAATGCAGAGGTGTGGTGGGTCACTCCAAGGGGCTAGGGACCCGCCTGGCATGGGGTTGGTGTCCTTCATCTGGGGTTGGTGTCCGGCTCATGTGGGGTCAGTGTCCCTTGGGTGGGGTCAGTGTCTATCACATAGGGTTGGTGTCCCTCACATGGGGTCGGTGTTCAGTTCTTGTGGGGTAGGTGTCTGGTTCTTGCACGGTCGGTGACTCTTGGGAGTCCGCATCCCTTGCATGGGGTCAGTGTCCCTCACGTGGGATTGGCATCCAGCTCGTGTGGAATTGGCATCTGACTTGTGTGGCCCACCAGTGTTCCCTCACCCCACCGCATGCATGCCAGTATCACCAGGGCCGTTGGAGAGATGCAGGAGTCTGGCTCCCACCTGCAGAAATGCTGCTTCCATGGGTCTGGGGTGAAGCCTGGACATGGCATGCTTCTTTCCAAGATGCCCAGCCATTCCAGCATACAGCCAGGGTGGAGGCCAGCCAGCCCGAGAGGCTGCTGTGGGTTCTTGCATGACGGACTTCACAGAAGACGCCTCGTGTGTTGGAGACTTTGGGAGCCTATGGGTCATCTCTCTGCTGGATGTGGTGGTGTATTGTGGTGAGGTGGTGTGAAGACCCAGCCTTCCAGTGGCTGATTGGCTGGAAGACTCTGGACTGTCAAATGCAGTCCCCTCATTCCTCCACCCTCTTTACTTCCCAGCAAGTGCCAGACATGTGGACTGAGCTCCCTCCACGGCCCCTGCCCCCTCCGCAGGCACTGCGTGTCCTTTACACAGGCAGCCCTTCCTCTGCTGTGGCAGGACTGGGGACTCCCAATGGCTGGCTAATGCTATGGCCCCTTTCACGTGGTCCCCTGGGAAACCACTGGCTCTGTCTGTGGGCCACGCTCTGCACTCACTGTATCCAGCTGTACAGAAAAGTATAAATGGAGGCAAAGACAGTGAGACCCTGACGGACCGGGGGACCTTGCTTTCCAGGAAGATGCTGGCTTTATTCAGTTGGAGGAAGCAGCAGGAATCATAGAAAAATCATCTGAGGCTGAGGAGTTCACCAATACAAAACTAAGCAGCTGACAAGCACCGAGGCTTTCATTTTTCTTTTCTTTTCTTTTCTTCCTTTCTTTCTTTTTTGCCAGAGTCTCTCTCTGTCTCCCAGGCTGGAGTGCAGTGACACAATCATGGTTCACCACAGCCTCGACTTCCTAGGCACAGGGATCTTCCCACCTCAGTTTCCTGAGTAGCTGGGACTACAGGTGTGCACCATCACTCCCAGCTAATTTAAAAAAAATTTTTTATAGAGATGAGGTCTCACTATGTTGCCCAGACTGGTCTCAAACCCCTGAGCTCAAGTGATCCTCCCATTTAGCCCCCCAAAGTGCAGGGATGACAGGTGTGAGCCACTGTGCTTGGTCACTTCTAGGTTTTCTTAACCTGGAATACATAGCTAGACTTTGGGGGGGGGG
>NW_007062047.1:583942-584492 GCF_000164805.1 Carlito syrichta
AGGATTTGGGGGGGGGGGGTGTCTATGAGCCCTTGAAATTGAAGGCAGTCAGTTTCAGTGGCTCAGCCCTTTGGGAGGTGGAGGTGAATGGATTGCCTGAGCCCGCAGGTCCAAGACCAGCTAGGCAATTTGGTGAGACCTCATCGCTACAAAAAAAAAAAAAAATGACCCAGGCATGGTAGCACATGCCTGTAGTTCTGATTACTACGAAGGGTGAGGCAGAAGACTCGCCAGAGCCCAGCAGGTCCACGCTGGAGTGGCCGTGAGCGTGCCACTCCAATCCACGGAATGAGACTCCAATTCAAAAAACAAAAAATTAAAAAATTAAAAAAAGAAATTAGACCGGGCTCGGTGTCTCAGCCTGTAATCCCGTGCCTTTGGGAGGCTGAGGTGAGTGGATTGCCTGAGCCCACGGGTTTGAGACCGGCCCGGACAACTTGGCGAGACCTCATCTCTACAATAAATCAAAAACTAGCCGGGCGTGGTAGCACGCACCTGTAGTTCCAGCTACTCCAAAGGCTGAGGCGGAAGGATCGCCGGAGCCCAGCAG
>NW_007062047.1:584512-625312 GCF_000164805.1 Carlito syrichta
CGGCCACTGCACTCCAGTCTGGGTGACGGAGTGAGACTCCAACTCAAAAAAAAAAAGAAATTGGAGGCAAAATGGTCTGTATGTGTGCCTGTCTGCATGTGTGCAGGTGCGTGTGCTTTTTTCTGTAAGGCCCTGACTCAGGAGGCTGAGACTCCGCCTCCCAGGTCTGTGGTTCCTGCCCTCCGGCCTTGCTTCCTAGTCTTCATCTTCCTGCCTCTCATGCCTCTCTCTGTCCACTCTGGTGTCCCTGGACTGGGCGCCTCCATCTCACTCCATGTCGCAGCAGTCTCTGATTGGGCCCTCTTCTGCACCCTCCTTCCTGCCGTCATCCCCTCCTCCTGCCATTCTCTCTCCTTCCCACTTTCCTCTCTCTCTTCATTGGCCCCCCCAAACATACTGTCCCGCAGCAGATGTGCTAAACCCCAGAGCTAGCCACAGCCATGTCCCAGAATGAACTGTGTCCCTGGCATGCCCGCAGGACTCAGGTATGCATTTCGTGGGTGCTCAGGCCTGCACCACAGCCCACGGCCTCCTCATGCCCTCCTCCTTCACCCTCTGCTCCCTCTGGAGCTGCCCACTCTGCCCCCTGTCTTCCAGCTCCTCCATGGGCATGACCATTCCTGTTCATGCCCCTCCCTGCTCTCAAGTCTGCTGCAGTCCTGCCTTCCTCACTCTGCGCTCCCAAGGACTCCACCTGCGAGGCACTCTGTGGGACCCTGCAAGCTCGGCTCCAGAACACACAGAAAAGCGAATGTCACAACTTGGGCCACAAGACAGTTTCGGTTTCCTAGAGCACACAAGAGCTGTGTTTCCCCCACACTGAGGTCTGTGAGGTGTACAATAGTGTTGTATCCAAAAATATGCACAGGCCCTCACTTAAAAGTACTTTATTGCTAAAAAAAATGCTGACACAGAAACATGAAATGAGCACTTGCTGCTGGAAAAAAGGTGCGGACAGATGTGGTCGGCTCAGGGCTACCTCAGTCTGTAAAAATATCTCACCCACAGGCGCAGCTGGACCTACACTTGGTTTTTTTTTTTTTTTTTTGCGTTTTTTTTGTTTGTTTTTGAGTTGGAGTGTCACTGTCACCCAGGCTGTAGTGCAGTGGGACGCTCACTACCACTGTAATCTAGACCTATTGGGCTCAGGCGATCCTTCCACCTCAGCCTTCCAAGTAACTAGAACTACAGGTGTGCACTACCATACCAAGCTTATTATTGTTATTATTATTATTATTATTATTTTATTTATTGTGGAGACGAGGTCTCACCAAGTTGCCCAGGCTGGTCTCGAACTTCCGAGCTCAGGCAATCCTCTTGCCTTGGCCTCTCAAAGTGCTGGGATTATAGGCTTGAACCACTGCGCCTGGCCTGCACTTGTTTTTTTATGCAAGCAAAAGCATTGGCATTCATGGGATGCTCTGACCTCCCAGGAGGATGGTGCACATGTGTGATCTAGCTCTGTGTCCTTGCAGGTGCTAGGGAACATCTTTGCACACAATTAATGTCTACAAATGCTCACTTAATATCACCCTCTGTATCTGTTAGCTCTGGCTACTATATCAAGGTACCAAAGACTGGGTGGTTTAAACAACAAACATATACATTCTCACAGCTCTGAAGGTTAGAAGTTCAAAATCAGGTGACAGAAAGCTCAGCTTCTGGTGAGGCCTCCCTGCCTTCCTTGCCAACAGCTACCTTCTTATTGTGTCCTCATATGACCTCTTCTCTATGTGGAGAGAGTGGGGCAAGGGGGGGGGAAGAGAGGGAGAGAGAGAGCGAGAGTGAGAGAGAGAGAGAGAGAGAGAGAGAGAGAGAGAGAGAGAAGAGAGAGGAAGACAGAGGGAGAGGGAGAAAAGGAGGGAAGAGGTAGTGAGAGAAAGAAAGAGGGAGGGAGACAGGGCAAGAGGAAGAAAGAGAGAGAGAAAGAGATGGAGAGGAGAGGGAGAAGGAGAGAGGGAGAGACAGAGAGAGAGGGGGAGAGAGATAGAGAGGGAAAAGAGGAGAGGAAGACAGAGGAGAGGGAGAGAGAGAGACCAGGAGAGAGAGAGAGAAAGAGAGAGAGAGGATAGGGGAGCAGGGGAGAGAGAGAGGGAGGGAGAGAGACAGGGAGAGATAGAGAGAGAAAGGGAGAGAGACAGACAGTGAAACAGAGAGAGACAGATGGAGGGGGAGAGAGATGGGGAAGAGATAGAGGGAGACAGGAAGAAAGACAGAGAGGGAGAGGGAGAGAGAGAAATAGAGGGGGTGGGGAGAAAGAAGAGCAGGAGCTCGGGGTCTCTTCCTTTCCCCTGGGGTCACCAGTCAGGTGATCAGAGTCCCCTGCCTGACCTTATTTGACCTTGCGCATCTCCCTAGCAGCCTGTCTCCCATGCAGTTGCCCTGGGGCTTGGGGCTTGACACATGCATTCTGGGGCTCGCAGTGGGTCCAAGACCCTCCTGATATCTGTGTATGCCTGGCCACAGGTGGACGGCTCCGATGTGCTCACTGCAGTCCCGGGTCCTGACTGGCGTCTTGTTCAGCTATGCTCACTGCACTCTGCTGAGATAGGAGAGGCCCCGAAACCTTCAGGGCGCTGTTTGCCAAACTCCTTCATAATGCCATCATCTTGTCATGCTAATGTACTGTGGTTTACAGAAAGCTTCTCTATAAATTGACTCATGTTTTTACTTAAGTACTTCAGAAAAATATCCTCTGTGAACCCACGGCTTTGATACTATTTTTTTTTTTTTGAGTTGGAGTCTCACTCTGTCGCCCAGACTGGAGTGCAGTGGCCGCTCCCGGCCACCACAGCCTCGACCTGCTGGGCTCCGGCAATCCTTCCGCCTCAGCCTTCCGAGTAGCCGGAATTACAGGCATGCGCTACCACACCCGGCTGATATTTTGATTTATCGTAGAGATGAGGTCTTGCTGCCCAGGCGGGTCTCGAACCCGCGGACTCAGGCAATCCACTCACCTCAGCCTCCCAAAGGCGCGGGATTACAGGCTGAGCCACCGAGCCCGGCTGATTCTATTTTTTAACGTACATTCAAACAAGTGCATTGCCTCGAACAGTCCCTAAGGTTTATACTCACCCTCCTGTGCCATGCCTGACCGGGCTTTGATCCTCCCTCCTCCATTCTGTTCCCTTGGAGGCTCACAACCTCCTCTGTCCTCTGTTCTGGTGCCTCGAAGGCTCGCGACCTCTTTCCTTCCAAGACAGGGCTCTTCCTCAGTTTTCCTCCTTCTCCTCCTTGGTCACCTGACAGTGAACCCTGAAGTTCCCTGGAACCTGGTCTTCCATGAGCATCCATTTTCCCGACTCTTTGGACTCCTGGGGAAACTCTCTGACCAGGTCCTGCTCACGTCCTCCCTAGCCTGAGGGGGCTACTCCTGTGAGACCCATCGGTGCTATCTCTCTTTTGCCCTGCTCTTTGCTCGGGCAATTTCTCCATCACCTCAGCATCCTGCTGGGGCTGAACCTCCCTAGTGAGCCTCCAACCACAACACTGGTGACTTTCATCTTGCTGAGACGTGTCCGTGGAGGGCCCATGTCACTCCAGCTTGACGTGGATGTGGACGAGACCACAGCCACTTCCGCCTGGCACCACCCGTGCTCTCCTGTTGGCCACATGACCACTCCTGAATCGGTTCCCTCATCCTTCTCTTCCAGGACCTTGATTCCAGCGTCTTCAAGTGAGTTGCTTGTTCTTTGAAGCGTTTGATCTTTTTATTTTCTTCTAAGACCTGCTTTTAACACCTAGTCCAGACCCTGACGTCAGGCCAGCATGTACACAAGGTACCAGTAAGGCGGGGGCCGCCGGTTGACCATTAAACATCTATTCTCGCATCCTCCCCCCCAATAAAGAAACTCCAGTTATTTGAGGGAGTGTGGGTAGCAACACTCTCAGGTCAAAACACCCCTCCTGCTGCCCCGCATCTGGGGTGATGACCCAGGTCTGCTGGTGAGCAGTCTGCTAGGAAGAGTTCAGAGGAACTCAGTCCACCCAGCAGAAGGCCAGTGGCACAGCCTCTGTCCCTCCTTCCTTCTCTGTCTTCCCACATGGGAGGTAGACACCATGACGGTGGTTCACACACCGCAATTAGGTCAGGTAAATTTTAAACCCCACCTCAGACACATCCTTGTGTTAAGGCCATAGACACCCACCGGCTTCTTCAAGCCTTCATCTCCCATCTGCAAAATGAGTGCGGCGATCCCAACACATGTTGGAGAAGTCTCACAGCGCTGACGCATCCACATGCCCTGAGCATAGCCATGCGTGGGACCTTGTCACAGCAGATGAGGGCTATTGTCCCAGCAGTCTCTGCTCCCCAGGTCCCGACTGTCTTCAAGTGATGATGGTGTTGGCTCTTTTGTATATGTCTCCGGGTCACTGGTCTCCTTGGAGGTAAGGAGGCCGTCACCTCCTGAAGTCACCAGTCGTCTCTCTGGCATGTTTCACCACTCAGCTCCGGGAACTGGCAGCTTCTGTGTAAATGCACAGGAAACCGGGTTTTGGAGCAAATGGGGCACTTGCCGGAGTTCAGAACTCAAGGGGAGATGCTGACACTATTCTGACTTGGCACTGAAAACTCCCCTCACATTGTCTCTTCAGAGAAAGGCCCCAGCCATGAGCAGCAGGACCCTGCTGTGGCCGCTGCCCTTCCCTGGCCTCCTGCTGGGCCTCACTCAGCCCCTCTTCCCTTCCCGCCCCCCAGTGCTCACTCAACTACCAACCACAGGGAACAAGGCAGGGTCCCTGGAGAAAAGCTGCCTACAGTCCCTGTAACCTCAGTCTTAGGCCAGTGCGATGGCTCATACCTGTAATCCCAGAACTTCAGGAGGCCAAGGCAGGTGGATTGTTTGAGTCCAGGAGTTCAAGAGCAGTCTGGGCAACATAGTGAGACTTGTCTCCACAAAAATTTTTTTTAAATTAACCTGTCATGGTGGCGCCTGTAGTCCCACCTACTCAGGAAGCTGAGTCAGGAGGATGACTTGCACTCAGGCCCGGGCGACAGAATAAGACCCTGCCTTAAAAAAAAACAAAACAAAACTCAGTCTCCCTCTCTGTCTTCCCTCCCGGCTGTTCTTTTCCACTTCTCCCACCCCCAAAGCCTTGGGATCCCCACATGAAGACCATGGTCTGCCATTGTTTGGGGCTCGTGGGTCCTTTGAGCTTGCACACCCCTCAGCAAGTCAAGCCCTAGTGGTGCATGCTGTGCTTCGGGACCCTGTGCTTCTTAGGGTCTCTCCCTGTGGAGGGCGATATGTAGCCTTGCCAGCGTCAGTGGTCCAGCCGCACACCAGGCCCTCCCTCTGTGCCACACCAGCCCTCCTGCCCTCTGTCACCCACCCCCAGTCTGTTTCTGTCTCCTCCCTTGGTCCTAATCATCAACCTCCATCCTTGGGTTTCCAGAATGGTTAGAGTTAGGGTTAGGGTTAGTAACTGAGACCGAGGTTCCAGGTTTCCAACCAGGGGTGGCACAAAGAAATGGAGCCTTCCAGCCAGAGGTCCAGATGCTTCTGTACACGTCAGAGAGGGAGGCAGGGGCAGTCTCCATGCTGAGCTGCCTGCATGGCCTTGCCCTGGCCTCAGGAGTATTTGGGGAGGGCGAGGGCTCTGTGAACAGGTGCTCTCACTCACACGTGATATCCGGATATCCCATTCCTCCGTGCTAGGGGTACCTCATGGAGGTATGGAGATTGACATGCCATTCTGTCACCTGGGCCCCTGGGGTCTCACAGCAGGGCCCGTCTCCTTTATCAAAACACACACAGAAGACCTGTGTCCTGCCACATGCATCCTGCCACGTGCACCCCAGGGTCTAACGAGGGAGGTGGCCAGGCTGGGCTTAAGCATGTGTTTTTTCTGAAGAACTGAGTGGGGTCAGGCCCTCCCAAGTTCTGCGGGACGCCCAGGTTCCAGGTGCTTCCCTCGTGAGGGCCGGTGGAGGAATAGGCAGGGTGTCCACACTTCCCACCAGCCCTGGGGGCAAACCCTCTGGGAAGTCACAGCTTGGGTGGCTCCTAGGACTTGCTCCAGTTTCCCCAGAGAAGAAAGCCATCTCAGCAACATGAGACCCTCGTCCTGGCCCTGAGTCCCCTGTCCCCAGTCTTCACTCACTTGTGTCTGTCCCATGGCTCCTGTCCTGGCCTTGTTCTTGATGCGTGTGTCTAGGCACACATGTCACCTGAAGTTCGTGTGAGCATGTGTCTAGGCATGTATGTCACCTTGAACTTGTGTGAGTGCATGTCTAGGCACGTGTGTCACCTTGAACGCATGTGAGTGCGTATATAGGCTTGCATGTCATCTTGAACGTCTGTGAACATAAGTCTAGGCATGTATGTCATTTTGGACTCATGTGAGCGTGTGTCTAAGCATGCATGTCATCTGGAACTCATACATGAATACTCCGGATCCCCTGCGACTATCTTTTCCAGTGAAGGAGATGTCTTGCCCTCCCTGCCTGGTCCCCTGCTCCTCCCAAGCCTCTGTCTGTGCCTCTTGCAAGGGACCATGTTTGCCCCACCAAGAGGAAGCACAGCCCGGCAGGTCAAGGGGGCTCCCGGCCAGCCATGTCCAGATGCTCAGGAAGTAGCACTGTGGCCAGTGTGGAGGGAACGGCTCATTCAAGTGCTTGAGGGGGCCCAGCCCACTCCCAGTGGCTCCTGGCCCCCGACGGTCCTGGGAATAACTCACCCTCTTATCTAAGGTGCTGCCGCTTCCTCGAACTGCCACTGGCGCAGTTGCACAACGGATCGGTTATATAAGAGGATCTTGAGAAAGATGCGAGTCATGAGCGCCGCATAACCGCCGTTCCTCAGGCCTCAGCCCCGGTCCAAGGAAGGGGCCCAGTCGGGGCCGTGGCCCCCCAGAGTAAACAGCCGTGGCCGTTGGCTTTGTGGAGTGGGGCTTGGGCCACATGCTGCCTCCCCGCCCGACGAAGGCAGGTCCTGGGCGTCCTGGAGGAGCACAGGAGGGCTCTCATCACTGACTTATTCAAGCACTGGCGGCCCTGCAAGCAGTCACAGGGACCCGAGAGGCCCGGAGGCCACTCGGTGACAAATTGTACTACAGGGACCCAGACATGAGGCCTCTCTGCCGCAGGCTTGTGGGGGTTGGCTGCCATCACCAGAGGGTTCTTACCTGGAAGACCCGGTCACAGGGTCCTGACCAAGAATTCCTCAACCAGAGCTCAGCTACTCCTGTCGACCTCTTCCCGCTCCTCCAGCCTTTAGTGGAGGGTGGCTGAACCAGTCCTTGAGGGAGGTCAGGTGTTGCGGCGGCAGACAGAGCTGGGGGCATATCTGCAAGAATTCCTATCACACATGTGATCAAACCCTCAGAACCACAGCCTCCCGCCTCTCTCAGAATGGGGGGAGTAAGGTCACCCTCCTAAGTGTTTGGATACTTAGATACCCACTAAAAACTGCTTTCTTCTGTGCTTTCCAGCATCTAGGGTTTCTTAAACATACAGAGATGTCTCTTGGGCCTGTTTGCTGTAGGGAGCAGTGAGCAATACTTGCCAGGATGTGCACGTCCATTTTCTCTCTGATTAGAGGGTTTCTACTGTGGACAGGACACCCAGGAGCTGCACGCAATGCCACAGGGGAGCCCTCTATATGCTTCCCCTGAACACAGGCTCAAGCAAGGCGGCCTGTGACTCCAAGGCTCAGCTTGCTGCACCAGGGACATAGTCTCTGCTCTCAGGCCTTAATACTCTCATTTCATCGCATGGGGATTTTGTGACTTAAAAAGAACAGCAAGCATAAAACCTCTAATTAAGTGGCTGGACTTGAGCAGGCGTACCAAGATATCACTTTCTTCTCTCCATGGATGAGTATTTTCTATTAATCTTCTACTGTTTTGGTCTGGGATAGACATTCAGCTACATATCAAGAGTATATCAAGCACCGACCACGAGGCAGACACTGCTCTGGCCCTCAGAGACCTCACATTCCAGCTGAAGGGCACAGAAAACACATCAGTAGACAGCAGGGAATGTAGTTTTGTTTTAGAAACAAGGTTATTTGGTTCATGTCACAGCGCCACCATCATTCCACACCATCTCATCTCATGGAGAACCCTCTACAGTACACAGTGAGCTTGTTCATCCAAAATGTATACACACACAAACATGCATGCACACATACACATGCACACATACATGTATGTATGCACACACATGAACACCCACAACACACACACACACACACACACACACACACACACACACACACACACAAAACACACCACCATTTAGCCATTCTCTCATTGATGGGCAGTTACGTTTTCTACTTTTTTGATGGAGAGGGAATTAGAAAATGGATATTCTCGTTCCCATATTATTATACTCATGATAATTTTTGTGGGACACATCTTTTTGTATTTTCATTTTTAAAATGTCAACATCATGGACCACAGATATCACCAACTTTCCTGCTGTTTGTAGGTAGCTGTCTTCCTACTTGGCAGTTGCCAACCATTCACCTGCTGCTGCTGAGCTTTCTGGAAACTTTGGATCAGGTGCTGTGCATCCTTCTCACGTTCCCTGAGCTTCCCCAGGTGGGCAGCAGAACCCCGGGGTAGGCGCCTGGAGGCAAGTGGGCGGGGCCTCCAGCTGCTCCCACAGGTGTGACAGAGCGTCCCTCACCTCCAGTGAGTGCCTCTGTCTCCATACCAAGGATGCAAATCCCCTCTGCCTTCCCTCCTTCATGCATGCAAGCTTCTTGGCTGTTCACTGGGATGTCCACCTGGCATCCCTGGAAGGGCCAAGCGGTGCTTCTGGAACCTGCTCAGCAGTCTCTCTCCTCCATCTCCTCCCAGACCCCTGTCTCCCACACGGTTACTTTCTTAGGAGATTATTCTTTAATTTTTTTAATAGACTTTATCTTTAGAGCAGTATTAGGTTTACAGTGAAATTGAGCAGAAAGTGCAGAGTTCCCATAGACCCACTCCTCCTCCCTATTAATGTCCCTGTGTCTGTTACATCCAGGAACCTTTCCCGACACATGGCCATCACCCTGGGTCCAGCGTTCTCACAGAGCTTACCCGTGGTGTTGTGCATCCCACGGCAGGCACGGAGCCTCTGTCGACACACCATACGGAGTGTGGCTCCATGGCTTTTTTTTTTTTAGTTGGAGTCTCACTCTGTCGCCCAGACTGGAGTGCAGTGGCCGCTCCCGGCCACCGCAGCCTCGACCTGCTGGGCTCCGGTGATCCTTCCGCCTCAGCCTTCCGAGTAGCCGGAATTACAGGCATGTGCTACCATGCCCGGCTGATTTTTTAAAAATTTATTGTAGAGATGAGGTCTCGCTGCCCAGGCGGGTCTTGAACCTGTGGGCTCAGGCAATCCACTCACCTCAGCCTCCCAAAGGCGCGGGATTACAGGCTGAGCCACCGAGCCCGGCGACTCCATGGCTTTAAGGGTTCATTTATTGCCCCAGTCCCTGGCAACCAGACATTTTTTTGTCGCAGTCTCATTGTCACCCAGGCTGGAGTGCGGTGGCATGCTCACAATCACTACAGCCTCAACCTGATGGGCTCAGGCGATCCTTCTGCCTCAGCCTTCCAAGTAGCTAGAATCAGAGGTGCACACTACCACATCGAGCTAATTTTTCTTGATTTATTGTAGAGATGAGGTCTCACCCAGTTGCCCAGGCTGGTCTCAAACCCCTGAGCTCAGGCATTCCTCTTGCCTCAACCTCCCAAAGTGCTGGGATTACAGGCTTGAACCACTGTGCCCGGCAGACTTTTAAACGTCTCTCTAGTTTTGCCTTCTTCAGAAGTCACATAGTTGGAACCATGTGGTGTTGTGGCCTTGTCAGGTGGACACCTTCCCCTTAGAGCGCCTGAGACCAGGTGAGATGGCTCATGCCTGTTATCCCAGCACTTCAGGAGGCTGAGACAAGAAGATTGCCTGAGCCCAGAGGTTCAAGACCAGCCTGGGCAACTTGGTGAGACTTCATCTCTACAATAAATCAAAAAATTACCTGGCATGGTGGCACATGCCTGTGCGTCCAGCTACTTAGAAGGCTGAGGTGGAAAAATCACCTGAGCCCAGGAGATTGAGGCTGCGGTGGCCGTGAGTGTGCCACTGCACTCCAGCCTGAGAGACAGAGTGAGACTCTGACTCAAAGAAAAAAAGAAAAAAAACACCTGAGCTTCTGCATGTCTTTCATGCTTCATGGCCCATCTCTCTCTCGTACTGAATAATATTCCACTGTATGAATGGACCGCTGGGTGGATCGCGGTTTACTTACCACTCACTCACTGAAGGGCATCTTGGTTGTTTCCAGATTTTGGCAAATATGAATAAAACTTCAATAAACATCTGTGTGCAGATTTTTGTGCAGACAAACATTTTCAGCTCATTTGGGTAAACACCAAGGAGCACAACGAGTGCCTTTTATGCTGAGAGCATGTTTCGTTTTGTAAGAAACTCCCCCCCACTGTCTTCCCATAGGCTGCATTATTTTGCTCCCCACCAGCAGCGAGTGTGAATCCCTGTGGCTCCAGCCTCCCCGCCATCGTTTGGTATTGCCAGCGTGTTGCATTTTGGTTATTTTCATAGGTGGGGAGTGGTATCTCGGTGCTGCTTTAATTTGCAATTCCCTGATGACATCTAATGTAGAACCTGACTCCATTTTATTTCACTTACTGGGTTTTGTGTTGGTTCAGTTTGTAGTGTTGATTTTCCATGGCAAAAAAAGAATATTTGCCACACAGGATCGTTTGGAGAAGGAAAAGAAAGAAACTGGTAGTCCTCCATATGGGGTCTCAGCTCACAGACTTTGTGTTTGTGTCTTGCCTGGGTCTGACAAGGCTACAGCTAGAAGTCGCACTGGTGGGAGCTTAAGCCCAGGAGTGGTGTTCACATTGCACAAAGCATGGGTCACAAACATTTTGGTCTCAGGACCCGTTTGCACTCGTAAAAACTACTTAGGACCTCAAAGAGCTCTTGTTTATGAGGATTAAATCTCTCAATATTTACCCTATGAGAAATTAAAAATAAGGAAAATTTTATGTATTCATTCATCCATAAAATGACAGTAATACATCCATCACATGTTAATATAAATAGCATTTCATGAAAAACTGCCATATTTTAAAAACAAAAAAGTTAATGAGAAGGATGGCATTGTGTTACATTTCTGGAAACCTCTTTGATGTCCAGCTCAGCAGAGGACAGCTGGACTCTCAGATCTGCGTATGTGCTCAATCTGGCATCTGTTGTTTTGGTTCAAGTACACGAGAAAACTTGTTCGCATAGATCTGCAGTTGGAAGAAGACATGTAGTTCTTGGAACACCTGGAAAGGACACCAGGGACCCCCCGAACTGCTGGACCCCACCTCGGGGACTGCTTGAGGAGGGACATGGTGCTTCATCCGCACATGCACATTCTCGTGGTTTGGCCAAAAAATATCTACGAATGTGGCTTTGAAGCAAAGATCTTGGTGAGACAAAGGGCGGGACCCTGACGTGAGAAGTAACCTGCTGAGACCCTTTGACCCTTCAAGGTTTTGAAGGCCGCAGTGCCCCCAAGGTGTGCTCAACAGGTTATGTGATCCATTACTCAATAAAGAGCAGTGCTGGGGAGGAGAGCAGGCTCTGGGGACTAACCACGATGCCTAGGTTTCTTCATCTATAAAACGTCGTTTAGCAGGCTTCTCACACATGAGGCTTGAGATGACGCACCTAACATTCGCCTCGTAGCACTTGTCGTGCCTCACAGATGCTAGTTCTGAGGCCAGCAGCCCTCGGTGTCTCACTGTGGCCAAACCTGGGTGAGCATTGACACATGCCAGCAGAAAACCCCTTCTTTAAAAAGGAACCAGGAAGACATCCACGTGTGATGGTTGGTAACCAATGGATGTTAAAGTGGAATTTTTAGAAGAAAGCCACATACCTTGCTTTCATTATGTCATCTTTTTTTTTTTAAGACACAGCCAACGGCATGCCTATAGACGCAAAGAAGAGGTGAGAATTTGGATGATTTTCCAGGTATTTTAGCCAATGTCCACAATTTGTTCAAAAAAACTTACATAATTGAAAGGAGGGACCTCGAGAAACTTAGAATAAACTTAGTTCACATTTTGCCTTAGCATAGCCATTTGTGTTTTGACTGACACGCTTTGAATCTAGCACAGGTTACACAGAAGATAGATAAATTTCCAATAGACAGGTTTTAGGAAGCAGTCAGATATTTTAAAGTTACATTTTACTGCAGGCCAAGCAGCAGCCTACCCCACCCCCTTGGCAAATCTCCATCAGATACAAGACCAGACATCCCAACCTTTCAATTCATGGTTTAGTGTAATAATTTCTAGGAAACTTTTCAGGTTCTTTGTCAAGGTAGAAGGTCAAATATCACCCCTTGACTGGCTGAAGTCATAAAAATGATAATAAGACCACCTTTTGGTCAAGGAGTTTGTGGATTGCAAATGTCTGACAAGTCTCTTGCAGGAAAACCTCCTCCCCTTGTCTCCTCCCATCTGGCTCACCCCCACAGCAGCAATCATGTAGTTAACCCAACCATCTGCCTGCTGTCCATCACCTGACATCAGTACCTGCACTTGCCTGCCCCTTTGTGATGATGTGGGGCAGACCACTACCCAATGAACTTAATGACCTGCCCTCAACCAAGGGAAATGGTTAAAAGGACTCATCCATGAGCAGCCATTTTGTCACTGCTAAGTGACAAAACCATTTTGTCATTGCTAAGCTATGGGTGGCCATGTGCTCTTGGAGCTATGACCAGGTCATGTTTCCTGGTTTGGCCCCCTCCCCTACCTCAGGGAGGTGAATCTTCTCTGTCTCTCCCGCCCCCTCTCTCTCTCTCTAATTTACTTTCTAAATAAACTATATTTCTGATCTAACTTCTGTGCAGTTCTTTGCATTTTTTATGCGGCATCAGATCACACACTAGATACCCCACGCACCTAGCAGGCCTGACCTAACATTCTGGAGGACCCACTTGGAGTGTGACACTAACATTTTTGGAGGTTCCACCGAGACGTAACCCTAACAACAATTAAAGAATAACATGTCTGACTTGAGCCATTCAACTAATTTCCTAATTGTCCATTTCATTTGATGATTGCATTAGTCAGAGTTTAACCAGAAAAGTACACCCTTGGAGGTGCAGATTTGTGACAGAGAACCGCCCTCCACTTCCTGTGAGGTACTCGCCACCCACCTACCCTAGAGCATGGAGTCTGTGGGAAAGCCAGCTAGGGAGGGGAGGGTGTCACCACCAGGTTGGAATCCACAGGTGGGAGCTGCTCTCCAGGAGGACAAACTCCTGTAGCCTCTGACTTTGGTGAGAAAGTGTCTCACAGAGCTAAATGAGCACACTAGCCCAGGCAGCTGAGACGCCGAGGGAAGATGAGGAGAAAGGAAAGTATCACAGAGCCGCTCTGCCTCCCTCTAGCTGGGTCTGCAGACAAGCATCGTGTGTGAGCTACACAAGGGTTGTACTTCCTTCCCGCCCTCTGGACTTGCCTATGAGTTTCCCACGTGGCCCACGCTAAGCAGAAGTTTGTGGGAGAGGGAACTCTGAGGCGAGAAGCACATCCCAGCCAGACGGACACATCACTGAGCCTTCATGGCAAGTGTGAACTCGGACCTGGCCCGTGGGCGGCTTTCATCCAGGTTCCCATCCGCTTGACAAGAATGTGAGTTTTCCTCTTTGTGGACACTGTGATCAACATATTGGCATCCTAGCGAGTCTGTTGATTACGCGTTCAGATTTTCTTTATCCTCGCTTCGGTTAGCTTGGTCTATCAGCTACTAAGAGACATATAATTTCAAATGCCAGAAAGACTCGAATTCATCTCCTTAAAGTTCTGTCTCTGGGTACGGTGACTCAAGCCTGTTATATCAGCATTTTTGTGAGGCTGAGGCAAGAGGATTGCCTGAGCCCAGGGTTTGAGACTAGCCTGGGCAATCTGGCGAGACCTCATGTTTGCAATAAATAAATAAATAAATAAATAAATAAATAAATAAATAAATAAATAAAAAGTTAGTTGATGTGATGTGCTGCCTATTGGAAGTTAGATGATATAGTTCCAGCTACTTGGAAGACTGAGGCAGAAGGATCGCCTGAGCTTAGTGATTCAAGACAAACCTGGGCAACTTGGTGAGACCTCGTCTCTACAACAAACAGAAAAATTAGCCAGGTGTGGTAATGCATGCCTGTAGTTCCTAGTTCCAGCTACTTGGAAGATTGAAGTGGAAGGATCGCCTGAGCCCAGCAGGTTGAGGTTGCGGTGACCGAGAGCATGCCACTGCATTCCAGCCTGGCCAACTGTGAGACTCCAACTTAAAAAATAAAGTTCGGTCAATTCTTTGCCATGTATATTTGGAGGCTATTATATTAAGTGAACTGAACTGTGTTTCATTACATTACTTCCCTCTGTCTCTGTAATACTTTTTGTCTTGGGCCTACTTATTCACCAGAGATAAACCTAGAGCACGAAAGAGCAGAATCACGAATCCTGCTTTTCCTTACACTGCCTGTTGTGACCTTGACGACGATGGCAAGAAAAAATCAGCAAACACCAGAACCTCTCCTCCAAGAATCATGTCAACCTTTCACCACACGGTGTGTCTGCAATCACTCCACCTGTCTGGAGCAGACATCTCGGGTAGAGAGAGTATTTTAACGTGGTCCTGGGTTGATACGTATCCAGATGACTGGTGGAAGCAAAGGCAATCCCAGCCATTGAAAACTCCAATAAGTAGAGTTCACAGAACATGGTCTCTCAGTCAAAAATTGCAACACACACATAAATTAAATACAAGGGATGGAAATCAACAGAAACAACAGACAGCAAACTCAGATGAATTTTAAAAAGTCATTGCAGTTGGCAATTACTTAAGTGTTAAATGTAGCATTACTATATGACCCAGCAATCACCCTCTCATGCATGTATCCCCAAAGAATCCCAAGATAGGCACTCAGACAAAAGCATATACACACATTCATAGCTGCACTGTTCACAAGAGCCAAATGCTGGAGACAATCTGAATGTCCATCAGCAGGTGAGTGGATAGACATAATGTGGCACTTACATTCAGGGCACTATTGCTCAGACATAAGAAAGAGTAAACTGATACGTGCTGCAACATGGATGAACCTTTTTAGGGTCACACTCCCAGAGGGGCCTCCAGAATGTTAGGTCAGGCCTGCTGGGGTATATGTGTCTGAGGGGCATCTGATGCTGCATGAAAGATACAAAGAATCACACAGAAGTTAGATTAGAAAATATAGCTTATTTAGAAAGTAAATTAGAGAGGGAGAAAGAGAGGACTCACCTCCACAAGGCAGGGAAGGGGACAAAGCCAAGAAACATGGCGATAGCCATAGCTCAAAGAGCACATGGTCATACCAGAGACTAGTAAGGCAATGGTGAATGGTTGCTCATGGTTGAATGCTTTTCACCCTTCCCTTCAATGGGGGAAGATCATTAAGGTGATTGGGTTGTGGTCTTCTCCACGTCATCATGAAGGGGCAGGAAAGTGCAGGTACTGATGTCAGGTGATGGACAGCAGGCAGATGGTGGGTTAGTCACATGACTGCTGTTGTGGTGGGACAAGGGGAGGAGTTTTTCATGCAAGAGACCCATCAGATGTTTCCAATCCACAAAAAAATCCTTCGCAAAAAACTGGTCTTATCATTTCTATGGCTTCAGTCAGCTAAGAGGTGGTCTATGACTTTCCACCTTCACAAGGAACGTAGAAAGTTTCTTAGAGAATATTATGCTTAAACCATGAATTGAAGGGTTGGGCTGTCCTTGTCTTGCATCTGATAGAGATGCCTTGCATCTTATGGAGGGGATGGGGTAGGCTGCCGCTTGGTCTGAGGTAAAATGTAATTTTAAAATGTCTGAACGCCTCCTAAAACCTGCCTATTGGAAATGTATCTTACCTACGTCAAACCTATGCTAGATTCAAAGCATGTCAGGGGTAACATCTAAGCAAAAACTGCTATGCTGAGGCAAAAAGACTATACTAAACTAAGTTTATTCTAGATTTCTATAGGTACCTCCTTTCAAACTTTGAAGACACTATGCTAAGTAAAAGAAACTGAATATAAAAGCTCACAGATGCATGATTATATGTATATGAAATATCCAGAATCAGTAAATCCAAAGAAACAGAAAGCAGATGAGGGTGGGCAGGGGCTGGGGAGAGTGATGGTGAGTGAAAGCTTCCTGAGTGAGGTCTTTTCTTTGGAGTCAACGAAAATGTTTTGATGAAACGAGATAGAAGTGGTCACGGCACAGTATTGTGAGTGTACTAAAAGCAACTAAGTTGTACACTTTTAAATGGTTAGTTTTATCTGATGTGAATTTAGTTTTACCTCAGTGAAATACTCACTGGTTATGTTAATAAAAGATTTGACATAGCTGAGTGGTGAATTTGTGAAATGGAAAATAGATGTCATTAAATTACTCAGGACATCACAGAGACAATGAGATATGCAAGACAGGTTAAAATACATGGAGGATGCAGTGAGATTCTCTAGAATTCCAGAAAGAGATTTAAAAAACAGGAAGAAGTATATTTGAAGAGAAAATAACATACTTTTCCAGAACGGTTTGTTGAAAGATTCCACCCCTCAGAAGCAGGAAATCCCCAAAGTCCCAAGATAAAGGAAAGGAAATTCACACCGTGACATAGTCTAGTAAAACTGTCGAATGCCTGAGGCAAAGAGGAGGTCCTAAAAGCAGACAGAAAAAGAATGACTCCCAGGCAGTGACAATTAGGCAGATGGCTAACTCCTCAACAGCAGCAATAAAATACAGAGGGCAGGAATAAAATATTCAATGTGCTGTGAGAAAAGAAAAAAACACTATTAGCACAGACTTTCAAAGAAAACCAAAAATATCTTTCAATAATGAAGGCAAAATACTTGTTTTAAGACCATCCAACAAAAAATAAAGAGTTTTACCACCAACAGACCACCTCTGAGGAATACCCTAGCTGGACGTCCATTTCAGTCTGGCAGTCAAGGGTGTTGAAGCCCCAGTCCAGCCTCACAACAAGCAAACAGCTGAATAAGCTGAAAATCAAGAGCCCTGACTAGCCTCATTGGAGAAGTGGGGCCACAGTGCAAGTTGGCCCCCAGTGGAGAGGCAAGCAGAAGGATACAGTCACAGTTTACTAGAGAAGAAGCCCAGGGACAGAAACCTCCATGGGAACCAGCCAGGTGCCAAGGAAACCTGAACCACATCTGAGGGCTTGGGAGTCTCCCGTGGAGAGTCTGAGAGCCTGAGGCTCCAGGAGGACCTTGGCACAGCATGGGATGGCCTTAGCATGGTGGGGTCATACTTCAGTGCGTTTTAACCAGGTCCTTATGGACCAAGGAGAGAGGTGGGAGAAAGCAGAGCTGTTGGAGAAATATCCTCAGGTGTGCTTCTGGCCAGGGGTGGGGAAATAGAACCAACACGTTACCTCAGGGACAACTGATTCACCAGAACCTAATTGACTGGGGTTTCATCAGAGCCTGATCTACCTGGGGGAAAGGAACACCCATCTCCAGTCCCTCTGGCTTTTCCTGTGTGAGAAAGAAAACACCAAACCCTAGTACATTCCATCCATCTTGAGCCCCCTAAGGGGGTTTAAGAAACAGAGAAGCACTGGTGAATCACCCCGGTGGCACAGGCCCACTGACAGATGGAGACCTAACCATAGGATGGCACAATGTTGCTCCCCTTACCACCACATGACTAAATGGCAACCGTTGCTTCTAACCAGCTCACTATGTCCACTTTGCCCCCCAAATTACAAGGCATACTAAAAGGCAAAAGCACAGTTTGAAGAGACTGGAGAAGCATCAGAACCAGAGGCAGATGCAACAGAAATAATGGAATTTTTAAAGAAACTATAATTAATATGTTAAGGTTGTTCATGGGAAAAGTAGATAATGTTCAAGAACAGATGAGTAATGTGGGCAGAGAAATGGAAAGTCTAAGAAAAAATTAAGAAAATTCTAAAAGTTATACTTTTAGGGAAAAGCAATTTCAGATATTAGTCAATATTGGATAAATCTAAACAAAATTTGACTGGAACAAACAATACATTAATATCTAATTTGTGTGATTAAATAAAAGGAATAATTCAAATACTTTGTATGATAGCATTTGAGTTGTGGGGAAGGGGAAAAGTGAGGGTGACAGTGCTGTCAGGTCCTTCATTGTCTGGGAGGACAGTGATGATGTTGACCATGTTAAAATACTGGCACAACCACTGGTACTTGTGTCCATGCTCCTTTTCTCATGTAATAATGAAACCTCTATTTCAAGCTGACCGTGTGACAATTTTTCAGACTCTGAGGTTGCAGTGACTGAGATGTAGTGGATTGCATTTTTATTTCCAAGTATATGCTACCCTTCTTGTCGGAGGAAACCTCCCATCCTACTGACATGAGGTGTGCCCATGTCATTTGTGGTGCCTTCCTTTGGGAAGATTGTGCTTCCCACTCTGATGATGTCAGGCTTGGCCAAGTGACTAGTCTAGCCATGCCAACGGGAGTGACATTCAGCGCTTTCTGAGAAAAGGTTTCCGGAGCCATCATGAAGTTTACCCATCACTCCTCCTCTGCCTGTCCTTTGCAATGATTCAGAAAGAGATGACTCTCTCAGCCTGGGCCCAGGAATGATGTGCAAAAGCTGAAACAGACATATGATGAGAATGAGAATCACATCTGTGCTACTGAAAGCCACTTAAATCTTGGAGTTGTTCCATACACAGCATAACTTAGCCTAAACTGGCTAATAACAAAATGAATACCTAAAAGGGCAGTGCTTTCCTCACAACAGCAAAAAACACAGCAAGTAAACAAGCAAACAAAACCCCATGTTTAAAATGCATGGCATTGGCTTTCAGACTGTGGTGTGAGTGGCTGGGGAACTTTTGGAGTCTGGAAGGATGGCGATCATGTCCCTTGGTGGTAAGCCACTTAGCAAGATGATTTGAAAGGCAAAAAGTTTTGAAAGGTAGCTGATGAACCTACAATCTGAGATGAAGATGTGGAAAAGCAGAAAAGAACTCTAAAGTTGTGTGCTACCACAGTGCCACTCAACCCACAAGGACTAAAGGACATGGTAGGCCCATATAGCCAAATATATTACACAATCAAGCACAGAGATGCAACTCTGTGTAGAAAAGATACAGATTTTCAGATTAGAGGATTTTATTTATTTATTCTTTTGAGACAGAGTCTCACTCCATTGCCCAGGCTGGAGTGCAGTGGCACGCTCACACCACCCCAGCGTCTACCTGCTGGGCTCCAGCGATCCTTCTGCCTCAGCCTTCCAAGTGTTCAGAACTACAGGCACGCACCACCACACCCAGTAATTTTTTTTTAATTGTAGAGATGAGGTCTCGCCAAGTTGCCCAGGCTGTTCTTGAACTCATCGGCTCAGGCAATCCTCTTACCTCGGCCTCCCAAAATGCTGGGATTACAGGCTTGAGCCACCGTGCCTGGCCTAGATTAGAGAATTTTAAAACTCCAACTAGATGCTGTTCACAAAGGACATATCTAACACCTAAAGACACTGGAGAAATGGAAACTCAAGGAAGGAAAAAGATGGACCAGGCCCACAAGAGCCAAGGGACGCTGATGTGCATGCCTGACGCCATGTTCTCTCATTGTGTGGACACAGCTAGGGCCTTCTCAAGCTAAAACCAATTTCAATTAAGAGGAAACCAAGGCCATTCCCATTCAAAAACAGGATCCAAGGTCTTTGTTATGGGCCAGACTATGTCTCCCCAAAATTCATATACTGAAGTCCTAACCCCTAGTACCTTTTGAGATTGTATTTAGAGGCAGGGTCTTTAAATAAGAAAGTAAGTGAACATGAGGTCACTAGGGTGGGCCTCAATCCAATGGGACTGGTTCCTTAAGAGATTAGGACACAGACATGCACAGGGGGAAGACCACGTGAAGACACAGAGGACACTGGCCACCTGCAAGTCCAGGAGAAGAGGAACCTCCCCTGCTGACACCTTGGCCTTGAACTCCTAGCCTCCAGAATTATGAGAAAATAAATTTCCATCATCCAAGCCTCCTATTCTGTGGAGCTCTGTTATGGCAGCCCTCACAGGTCAACACAGCCTTGAGTGAGAACAGTTAACTATGAGGACAGCGGTCCCTTGCTACCCCTGAATGCATGGGCCACTTCCTCTGGAGAACTTCAAAGACAGCAGATGTGGCCATGTGCTGTGGGAAGCCATCTTCTGGTGATTCCGTCCTTACAAAGACACTTTTAATCATGGATCTTGGCAGAGAAGTCACCGGCATGGTGCCCTGGGGCAGGTCTCATCATTGTCCTCCACTGTGGGCGGCTGTGGAGAGCCAAGGGAGTGCCATCTGGGCAGATGTTTCTGAGGAAATGGGCCCTGGTTCCTGGGTGCTGCTTAGACCCAGCTCTATTGTTGGTGTTTATAAAAAGAGCAAGTTGCTTTCTCCCGTCACTTGGGGCTGGGGCCAGCTGTGCCTGCCACATGCCAGGGTGTTGAGTAACACGACACCGAAATCATCATCTTGAGAACATTCCCTTCCCATCGGCTCCTCCCAGACATTTTTAGATGCCAGGACAGCATGGAGGGCAAGGACATTTGTCCTTCAGAGTTTTCGGTCTCAAGACTTCAGTGGCTCACTGGCTTTGTAATTTGCTACTCACATGTGCTAATCAGAAGACTTAGATGATTTTATTTCTTCCTTCAAAAGCATTCATTTAGAAAACACACCCTATCGTCCCCAGCGAATGATTTCATAAACAGTCTTCTTTCATTTTCTGCCTTCTCACCTCTCTTGTCTCAACACTGAGGTCAGGTTTCTCGTCTGAAACTTCAGTGTGTGCTAACTCCACGATGCTGAAAATGCATGCGTTAGGGCTTTCGACTTGGTCCAGTGTTTTCCCCCGGGAAGAGAAAGTTGCATTTCTTCACTCCTAATAAATGCAAGACTTTGTTCTGCTGAATCTCTTCCTTCTTCTCACCCCCTAGGGCTGGTTAGAAGTCTGTGCAATCTTTGTTTAAAAAAATAAAGAATGAAAGACAATATGATACAGTGGGTCTCTGTTGATTACTTAAGGAGTCTGGTGACTGTGAAAACCCTGATCAAAGGCAATGTACAACAAAGCCAAGGGTGAGGGGCTGTGGGTGGCAGGACCGCAGGCAGGGCAAGGCGCTGCTATCCCAGCCTCTTTCAGCCTCTCCCGGTCTCTTTCTCTCCTCATCTCTTTCCTCTCTCCCTGCATTTCTGTCTCTCTATTTCTTCTTACTTTTCTGCGTTTCATTTTCTCCTTCCTTCTTTCTTTTCTGTATATATATATTAAAAAAAAAGCCTCTTAGGTTAAACCATAGATTAAAAATGGCAAAATATCAGCAATTTCACATATTTTAATCTAATACAACAAACACAATTTAAGATTTCAAATTTTTATTTTTATGTAAGAGAAGGAGAATAACAGCTTCATATTGTCTCAAAAGAAGAGGGGTTTTTTTTCACCCTTTTTTGATTTTTGGTTTTTTTTGATAAGGCAGCACGGTGTAGAACTGAGTGCCAAGGCTGTGGATTAAGTCAGACCTGAGATGGAATCCCAATTGGACAATCTGCTCCCTGCAAGGTATTGATCAAGTGACTTTCTCTCCCCAGGCCTGTTTCCTCATTCATCACATGGGCCCAGGCATCACTCTTGGACTGAGTGGGGGTCTACCACCTTGTCCAGTAACCCTTGATTGTGGCACGACCATTGGCACCTGCTTTGTGATATGTTTGGAAGCCCTGGGGATTAGCAAGATACAAACTAATGCAAAAACTTTACTAAGCTCTTGTAGTTTATGCCAGTGTACACAGGAAGGGAATTGGACACATTGAGAAATGGACTAAAAACCCCAGTGCCTGACAGTGCTCACCCATCATGAGTCTGGAGGGAGCTGTGAGTTACGTGGGTGCCACAGTTAGCTCGGCCCAGAGAACCCCAGAGGAGAAGGATGGGGCTCCCCATGCTCCTCAGAGCCTGGCTGGGACCTTTTCCATCTGTGGAAGAAAGAAGCCTTGCACCCTGCAGGCTGCGACAGACAGGTGAGGTGCAGCGAGGAAGCAACTGTGCTGCCTCTGGCCATGTGGATGAGGAAGACCCTGCAGTACAGCTCAGATCAGGAGAGTTCACACAAGGAGTCCATTTTCACTGCATCCGTCTGCGGGCCTTAGATACCAGCACGCAGCAGCTCAGCGTGTGTGGCATCCCCTGGGGCTCATGTCTTTGTGCTTCACCACACAGGGGTTTTGTGAGTGTGCAAGCATCTGTGTGCACGTGCGTGCATGCGTGTGTGCATAGTGTGCATGCATGTGTGTGTGTACGTAGTGTCAGGAGTCATAAATCAGGACGTACATAAGGGTTTTTTCCCATGACTTCAGGAAATCTCTGGAAACCAACTTTTCCAGAGGACCAAGGCTCCCCCACTTCCTGTCCAGAAAGTCTCACGTGCACCTTCTGGGATCCTGGCAGGGCTTTCTGTCGAAATACCAACCTGGCTCATCACCACACTGTTGCCATCTTGCGGGGATGCGGCGAGAAGCTCACAGTGCTGAGGATGTCAGGTACCCTTCAGACAGGGACCGGTGCATGGGCATGTTTACCTGATTGTGAAGAGTGTGATCATTTGCTGCTTTGGATCTGAAACGTGTTATATAGCATGATTGCCACAAACTGTGCTTTGCACATGTTTAATTGTTGTCAAATTACTTTCATCTCCCAGGCAGCAGGAGCTGAGCCCTGGCCCTGGGCTGGCTCCCCAGCACTGCCAGGGTCTCTGTCCCTCCGTGGTCTTGACTGATCTGACACATGCGCCTAATGTTTGTCCCTGGCAAATTTTCTGGAGTGGCTGCACCCTTGGAAAGCCACATGCTCCAGGGCAATGAGTGCCTACCTCCTGCTGGGTCCTGGAGAGGACAGTTGAAGGAGAAGCGACACCACCAACCCATACCTCCACTTCCTGCTGTATGTGGAGGCCTGGCCCTTTAAGGGAAGGTCATTAGCTTTTAAGCACCATGACCCCATCAAAAAAAGAAAATGACATGTGCCATTCTAGCCCACAGGCCAGCAAAGCTGCTTGGGAAAGGACCACGCCCAGGCCATCCTCTCCAGTGAGGGCCGAATCCAGACGGAGGCCATCAGACCTGGGGCCTTAGTGGCTCCTGTGACCACAGATTCCTTCCTGCAGGAGCCCCTGAACTCCCTGGTCCCCAGCCTGTACCGCCTCCCCTCCCCCCTGAGGCCTCCAGTGCTGATGTCCAACATCTCTTCTGGGCTGCAGCTGCAGGGAGACCAGGAGCACACATGTAGTCCATAACCTGCACCAGGTCGGGCACAGCTGGCCGTGAGGTCGTGCTCATTTGTGGCTGTTTCTTCCTTTTAATTTTGTAGCCGCACCAATCTTCTGCAAGAGGATGCTGTCTTTCAAGCTGACAGCTCTCATAGAGAGAAACGTGTCACCACGCAGCACATCGCCTGAGCACCTCGCCGGAAGCAACGCTGGCCATCTAATTAAAGGCTGACAGAAGCCTGGTCTCTTGTTGCAAAACTGAAACAGCAGAAGAGCTGCCAACCTCCCTTGTGGATCTCCGGGCCCTCCCTGGCTCTCCTCCTCTCTCAGTGCCTGGTCCTTCCCGGGGCCATGGCCATCATGATACCCCTCTGTGGTGGGCGCCTATTGTGTGACCTGCATCTTGCCCTTGGGGGGTTGCATGCTGAGGTTAGGGGGAAGACTGTCTGACCACAGTCCACCTGGTATCCCTCAAAGACAAATGAGCAAGCCATGCTTATCGGCGAGCTCTGGTGTTCTGACTGTCAATGAAACCTGACGTCCCCTTCATGTGCTAGGTAAGAGTCTTGAGCATCCTGGGTCTCTGCGACAAGTATGTGTCATTGCAGGCCATCTACATGGCACTGACTTGGCTGTGAACTTTCTTATTTTGCCCTTTTAAATTTAGAATACGTGCACAGCCGCCCACACATTAAAGACTGAAAGCAAGCCAGTCAAGAGATAAGCAAAGGCCACCTCTGCCTGGCCACTGGGGTGCCTGGTGCTTTGGTTTTATGTTGTCCAGAGTCTCCATACCGAGGACTTAGTCATTTGTATAATTTAAAAAACATGCACAGTTGCTTTTGTTTTTAGATTATTGCAATCCCAGTGCAGGTGTGGCTGAGCGGTGCGGGCAGGGGCGAGGCTGAAGGGGAGGGGGCTGGTCTGTGCCCCGTTGGGTCTGCCTGCCAGCACCACACCCGGCCTGGCTGCTGAGCGAGCGCTAATCTAGCCAAGGGGTGTGTGCCAGGCGCCTGGCTGCTGCCCCCATACGCTGCCAGCTCTGCCTGAGGGAGCAGCAGGGACTCCAGGAGGAGGCTGAAGGTTGGAGTTATTTCTGGCCCTCCCTTGGGCTCTTCCTGCATGCTCCCAGCAGTCTCCAGGTAGGTGAGCTGGTGCCGAGGCAGGTGCTGAGATGGCCTCACTCATACGGTGCCTGGCTTGTGGCTTTGAAACAGAGGGCAGGTTCTTGCCAACGCCTGCATCTCTCTGACCAAAAACCACCAGGTCACTCCATCCCAAAAGCCATCAGGTCACCCCCGTCCCCCAAACCACTAGGTCACCTCCATCCCTCAGCCTTTAATGTCTAGTCTATACAGGGCCCAACAGGGTGGACTGAGCAGCGTGGTTGTTTAGGGAACTGTGTAGACACAGTTCTAGTCCAAACAGCAGTCGCTTCCATAGGAGATGACCCAGTCACATTGACTGCGGCAAGCAGGGACGGCCAGCCATGGCACCTGAGTGTTCACGTCTAATCGGACAGACAGGATGGAACTGAGATGAATAGAAAAGCTCCCACAGACACTCTGATCCCTCAATGGACACTTGAACAAATGGGAGCCCCACTCAAAACACATTTTTGACCAAAGGGTTAGCTTTTTTAATTTTAGAAGTTATTTCAGAAAGCATGTCCTGTAGAATTGGAGGAGGCTGATTTTGAACTCTGGGAGGTCAGAGCCTTGTTTTCTTATCTGTGTTCTAAAACGCTTCTGCCAACAGTTTTGCACAAAACACCCTGCAGAGAGAGGAAGGGGCTACAAGCCCTGGACCCAACCCCTCCCAACCCCGAAGCAGAGAGCGCACTGTTCTTCCCTCCTGAACCCTCGCCTGTGGTTGATATGTGAGATTGGAGGTGAATGAGCAGGTATTGATTTCTCCGAGGGTGAGCATGAATATTGACAGTCCCAAGAGGTGGCGCCTGACCGACCAAGGCAAAACCAGAGTCAGACAGTGACTGTCAAGGTCATGGCCGGGCGCTGACCCCACTCGTCAGGGGGTGGGTGGCGCCTCTACCCTCGGTGGGGCAGGTGGTTCTGATGGGAGGGGAACATCAGCTGGCCCTTGGACATCCCCAGGCCCCTCCTGTCCAGTCACTGATTCCAGATGATTGGTGAGATGTCATCTGTGGCAGAGGGATGTTTTCAAATTACTTGCTCAGGTTGAAATGTCCACGGGGCTGGCTCCTCCCAAGGCTTCTGTGCTGGGGATGGCCAGGAACCATCTCCTTGTCCTCACAAGGTCCTCCCTCCCTCTTTTTAAAAGGGCACCTGCCATTTTGGATGGTGGCTCGCCCTCATGACCTCATTTCCACAGACTCACCTCTTCAAAGCCCCTGTCAGTGAGAAACAGAATGGTGATTCATTTTCAAAATGGTGATTCACCACTTCATTTCCTGGTCCTTCTTCCTCTCTGGTGGGCTTTTTCTCTTGGCGGGCTTTGTACTTGAAAATTGGAGGGATCCAATCCAATTTAGGCCTACCTGCGGTGTCATATATATATATAAAATAGGTGACTTCTTGAACCAATCAACATGTACTATGTAAAATAAGTGTCTTGTCTAAACCAATCAAACATGGAATCTAGGCAACGTCCGGGAAAGAATGTGACCTCTGTGGTACCTAGCCAATGAGGAAGCAGGGGAGAGATTTGCCCTTTAGGGCATAAATACGCTCGCTGGGATTGTCTCCAGGCACCTGCTCACCAGAGACACCAGTTCTTGCAAGATCAATATTAAAAAGAGCTGCTTAGCCGGGCTCAGTGGCTCAGCCTGTAATCCCGCACCTTTGGGAGGCTGAGGTGAGTGGATTGTCTGAGCCCGCGGGTTCGAGACCTGCCTGGGCAGGCGAGACCTCATCTCTACAATAAATAAAAAAAATTAGCCGGGCGTGGTAGCATGCGCCTGTAGTTCCAGCTACTTGGAAGGCTGAAGTGGAAGGATCGCCGGAGCCCAACGGGTCGAGGCAGCGGTGGCCGGGAGTGGCCACTGCACTCCAGTCTGGGCGACAGTGAGACTCCAACTCAAAAAAAAAAAAAAAGAGCTGCTTCATTGCACCGATCTGTGAGTCTCCGTGCCATGTATTAACAACAAAACTGAGAAGGGTCATCCTCATCTCCCACAACTCTGCAAATGCTGCCTGTTCTGAGGTGCTGGGAGTTGGGACTTCAAACATGAGTTTTAGGGGAACTCACTTCCGCCCACAGCAGTGACCTTCACTACGATGGCTTCTTAAACTCAATGAAATTTGAAGCAGGAGCCTCAGAAGACGGTGGGGACATGCTGAGTGTGTCAGGAGGCCATCCCAGGGCTCCGGTGTCCACTGTCACTCATGTCCTCGGGTGTGGAGAGGGGCTGAGTAGGACGACCCTTCCCAGGGACTCAGCACAGCCTGGCACTCAGCACACGCTCCACCTGCATGGGCTTCTGCGACCACCTTCCGACGAGTCATGACAAGTCTTTCAAGTTGAAAAATCACAAGATTCTTTACAAGTGGATGATGGCTGTTGTTTTCCATCTTGGAATTCGATGATGACTCCGAAACCCCTGTGCACAGTGGAGAAGCACTAGCTGGCAGCCGTGACTACTGGCACAGTGCTTACAAGATTGCCTCCATGTACAAAAGTGTCTCGTAATTGCCTGATTGTCTGGCACCGCCTCAAGTCCTCATTTTTAACCCCTCCGTGCCAGGCCTGAGGCACCAGCGAGTGTGACACCCCGATGCAGAATGCATGAAGCTCTTGCAGCTGTCTCGAAAGTGCCCACAGCGTCGAGAGATTAATAACTGAAGAAAGATAAATGCCTCTTATGAATAATTCAGCCTATCATTAGAGATTAGAAGCCCGTGAGCCCCACCCCACGGGGAAACAGAAGCCTGCCGCTAATGGGCTGGAGTAGTGTTAAAATGAGGAGGACGCTGCCAGCTGTCACTTAGGTGGGCTTCAAGTACACATCCCAGCAAAAGAGCTTCCCTCAAATGAGGCCACCACCGGGTGGAGTCCGAGATAAAAAGATGAACAAGCTCCTTCCCGCTCTGGCTGAACAACTGATGTATTCAAGAGATGTCTCGAGTAAGACCGTCACCTCTCTATGAATAAACAATCTCCTCAGTAAACATGTGGTGCTTAAGCCATGCACATGTGTTTTATCTTGAACTGGGCACCCCCTTCCACATGCCGTGCCCTCCGATCTCTTCTTTCAACACAACCTCGAGGCGGTGCTGGGGCAGCCTGCAGAGACAAGCACTGAATGCCACGTCCGGAGGAGCCTGGATCTGGCATGACTGCAAGGGTGCCCCATGCCCCACCCTTACTGGCCATGCGCCTCTCTGACAAGTGAGAGATGCTCCCACGTCATGTGAGCATTGGGGTGAGGAGGCACCGGGGTGTGGAGGCACTGGGGTGTGAGGCCACTTCTGCCACTGCTGGTTTTATGTACCTTCAGCATGGCAGGGGCTGACTTTCCTGGCAGGACCATGGCAAGGATCAATTTGTTTGCTGTCTTCTAAAGTCGAAGTCTCACTCTGTTGCCCAGGCTGGAGTGCAGTGACACAATCATGGCTCACTACAGCCTCCACCTCCTCGACTCTGGTGATCCTCCTGCCTCAGTCTCCCAAGTAGCTGGGACCACAGGCACCAGCACACCTGGCTAATTTTTATGTTTTTGTAGAGACAAGGTCTTGTTATGTTGCTCAGGCTGGTCTCGATCTCCCAGCTTAAGCGATCCTCCTGCCTTGGCCTCCCAGACTGTTGGGTTTACAGGCATGAGCTACCACGCCTGGTCATTGTTTGTTTGCTTTTTAATTCATAAGCACTGTCTTATTTCAAATACACTGTCCCTGCTAGGTGCCAGCTCAGGCAGCAGTCTGACCACAGTGACTGGAAGCCTGGACTTCAGGACCCAACAGGGGTTTGGATCCCGGCTCAGCCACTTACCTGCTGTGTGACTCGAGCATGTTACTTAACTTCTCTGTGCTTTAGTTTTTTTCACCCGTAAAATTGGGGTAGTAGTAATATCCAACTCTTAGGCCTGTTGTCCTGAGAATTAGTCAATGAACTAATGAATGCAGTGAAGCACTGTGCTCCTCATCCAGTGTACATCTCCACACAAGCTGGGATTATTGTAAGGTCAGGGGAAATTGCCAATACTCCAAATTAAACACAAGATGAACTATTATTGACAGCTAGATGTATCAGACATCTCTGGGTGCATAAAGTCCCTGGTGTGTGTGTGTGATTTGGAAGAAGAGAAGAGGTGATGTCGGTGGCGGGGGGAGGTCTTCCTTCCTCCCTGCAGTCCCGCTCGCCTTTTATCCTGGCTGAGGCTCTTCAGTGGGATGGGTGCGCTGAATGTGTTTTTCTTTGCTGTTTCACAATGCAGCAACACAAAGACGTATGTTTATTTAGCATTTTCCTATTTGTTTCCACAGCCAGAAAAAATGTCAGCTGGGCAGGCATTTCCTTCAGAAGATACTGTTCGCCTTGTCCTGTGTTTCTGGAAGAAAACACAAAATGCCATTTTAGAGGCAGGATCAGACAGGCTGGAGTTCAAGGAGTTCGTTCACCTGGAGCAGGGGCTGCAGAGAAACGCACAAAACAAACAGACTCGGGACAAGCCGGCCCTGAGATGGGCCTGGAACTGCGTCTTGGTACAGCGCCCGCATTATGTGCGCTTCTGGGCCCACTGTTGGGAATCCAGTGATGAGCAGCTGTGAATGTGAGGTTTCATGACGTGGATGGCAGGATGGAAGAGCCGGGGAGGCTATGCTGACACCGAGCTGGGCTTGCTCTGGTGGGGGGATGAACCCACCCTAAGTCTGATGAACCCTGACCCTCCACACATCCCGAGGGGCACTCTGTGACCATCTGGGCAGACTCTGGAGCCAAAACTCTAGGAGAGCAGGTCGCCTAATACCCAGCCTCCACCCTCAACCTAATACCCAGCCCTGACCCTCCACATACCCGCAGGGTGCACTGTGGCCTTCTGAGCAGACCCTGGGGCCAAAACCCAGGGAAGGCAGGTTGCTTGGTCCATCTTCCGCTGACATGGAAGGGCCGCCTGTCCCCATGCCAGGAAAGGTCAGGGCCAGCACAGGGAGCTCAGCCACACTGATCCACGCTCTACGCAGGACAACCCCACAGAGAAGCTGAAACAGTTTGTGACTAGAGCCTCCCAAGGCCAGAGGACCACGGGCCATGGGCAGCCTCTCCCCGCACTGTCTGGGACGCCTGATAGGCTGTGGCTGCTGTGTTCTCTGCTCTGTACCATGTGCAGAAAGAGCTTGCAAGATGGCCACCTGTGACTCCACCCACAGGCACTGAAGTCCACAGTTGAAGGGAGGCCATCACCTCCACTTCTCCATGGTCCTTTGCACCCAACAGGCGCTTTCTACTCTTGAAGAGGGGTGGTCTGTTGCTGTCTGTCTGGGGTTAGAGTGCCTGCTTGACACATGGGCTGGGTGAGGACCAGGACTGACCTAGGCCCAGCTGGGGAGCAATGTATCCCTCGCATCTCAGGACCCAAGAGAGGGATGGCTCTGTCTCCCTTCCTGGGCTCCAGGCTACTCTTCACCACGGACATGAGTCTCTGGGCTGGCCCTGGAGGGGATGGACAAGGCCTTGAGAGGCTACACAGAGGCAGGAGACCCAGAACAAGCCCCTGCCATGGGGCGGTACCAGGCCTGGAAGCATTCTCCTAAACCTCACTACCCAGCCTCCACCGTCAATCTAATACCCAGCCTCCACCCTAACCTCACTACCCAACCTCCACCCTCAACCTAACACCCAACCTCCACCCACCCTCAACCTAATAACCAGACTCTACCCTCAATCCAATACCCAGCCTCCACCCTCAGCTACCCAGCCTTCACCCTAACCTAACCACACAGCTTCTATCAACCTAATACCCAGTCTCCACCCTAACCTCAGTACCCAGTCTCCACCCTCAACTTAATATTCAGACTCTACCCTCAATTAGATACCCAACCTCTACCCTCAGTTAATACCCAGCCTCCTCCCTAACCTAACCACACAGCTTCTGCCAACCTAATACAGCCTCTACCCTTAACCTAACACCCAGTCTCCACCCTCAGCTGCTATGAGATTCCAGACCCAAGTAAGGAGCTTGGTACCAGGTCACTTCTCTGTGTTACATTCACCAACTCAATTTAACCCTCACAATAACTCCAGGAGGCAGAACTGTTATTCCCCATTTTATAGGTGAGGTAGTTGAGACCCAGAGAGGCTAGGTAACTTACCCAAGACCTCACAGCTGGTATGTGGCAGAACTGGGGTTCAAATGCAGGGAGCACACTCACAAGTGTATGGACTTAATCCCTAACTATTCCACATCTACACTCCTCAAAGGAGAGGGCTGATTGACCCCAGAGCCACAGGCATTGTGGGAGACAATTCTTGGCAGTCCCTGCATGGCAGAAGTCCTGCTGCCCCTGGAGACTCTTGGTGATATCCCAGGGCCTGGCATGAGCGTCATCCCTGTGTCCGCGGGGCCAGGCTGAGACGCTGCTGTACAGCAGATCAGTTTCTCCGATCAGACAGGCCGCTCACTCCCCAAGACCACGCTTGCACATCTGAGCAGACCTGGGCTCTGGCTAATAAATGTCCTTGGCTCTGCACCCATGACAGGCACTTGCGATATGTTGTACTGCAGTGTGTGTCATGGTGAGAAGTATCCATGGGGCAGTGCTCAGGGCAGGGCAGTGTCATGCCTTAAACCCTCATCCAAGGGCATGCCCAGATTCTCATGCTTGTTAGATGTGTTGAAAGCCAACCCTTCCCGCCTCTTCCCTGGCGATTCCAGGGGCTCCCCTGTTCCCGGAAGGGCCCTGGGTCTGGGTCTGGACGTGTCCAAGCAGCAGCTGGGGGAGCTTGGCAGAGACCCTGTGGCCAAGGCCAGGATGACTTACCATCTCTTCTGTCACCACCAGAACCTCATCGCCACGTTCAGGACCCAACATGGTGCCCTGACTCCTTGCCTGTCACCAGAGTGTGCGACTGGGCATGGAGCTCAGAATTCATCAGCACGACGGTAAATGCAAACCCCAGGGAGAACCAGGGCACAAGCCTGAAACGACTCAGAGATTCAAAGCGTCACCTACAGTTGTGCACAAAGAGGGTGTCCTGAGAGAAGCCCCTGTGGCTCACAGCCGTGAGGGGAAACCTATCAAAGTTTGTCGACAGCCCAGAGCCCTCTCCTTCCTGCCCCAAACCCTGCCCGAAACAAACTCGATTCTAGCCAAATCAGCAGAAGCAGGGGACAGGAGAAGGGTGGAGGACACACCTGGCCAGTAACAGAAAGAAAACAGTCATTTTGGCTTCCTGGTGCTGTTTTTCTGGGTACCTTAAAGCAGAGCTGCATGGAGAAGAGCCCAGCCTGCCGGTCAGAGCAGGTCAGGGTTCCCCACGGCTACAAGCAGCTCCAGACACGTCAGCTCACCAGCGGGGCTGATTTCCCATCATGCTCCTGCTCATCACATGTTGTGGGGGGGACCCACTCATCATGGTCCTCAGAGCCCACAGAGAGAGCAGCCATCCAACCCAGTACCACGCATCACAGGCAGAGTGAGAAAACGCCCTGGGGGGTCTCAAGGCAGCAACTCTGTGACCTGGGAGTGCCCCATCTCCTCCGCTGGATTCCTGGGCCAAATTGGTCACATGGCCCTGCCAACTGCAAGATGGTGATGCACACGCCACCATCTTTCATGGATGATAACCATGGCCATCCTGGGCCACATGTCTAATAGGCAACACGTGGACTCCTGGTGGCTCTCCGCAGACCCCAACTGTAATACAGATCAGGGCCTGTCTGTACCCAGCCTGCTGGGGGTGGACGTGGGGACCTCCAGGGAGGGTAAGTCCCTGAGGGTGGGCTGAGCTTCAAGGCTGGGAGCTTCAGTTCTGGTAGGACAACCCCGCCTCCTTCCTGGATGTTCAGAGCCCTCACTTCGTCCTGGAGGACGGAGGCCCTGCTGGTCCTGTGGAGTCCTTCAACCTGGAGAAAACTCGGGTACATCCTGAGTCCTCCACACCCTCCTGACCCAGATGCCCTGCATCCCGGTGGACTCACAGCAGGGCTAGGGCATGGCAGTCCCTCATATGTCCCTGGTCATAACTCCCACGGGAGATCTGTGCCTGCAGTGCCCATCAAATACACCTTTGGTTAAAAGGCACTGACTTCATGTTATCATCACGCATTTCTTGATCAGCAGCTCCTCAAAGTATTTTCAGCATAATTTGGAGGGGGTGGGGGTGGGCGTGGCCTGCAGGCTTTTTGATGGTATGAAGACATACAGACACCATGTATGTTGGAAGCCTCTTTCTGGATTTAGCAGCCTGGGCAGCTTGGCAAGACCTCATCTCTACAATAAATAAAAAAAATTAGTGGGCGTGGTGGCATGTGTCTGCAGTTCCAGCTACTTGGAAAACTGAGGCGGGAGGACTGCCTGAGCCCAACAGGTCGAGGCTGAGGTGGCCGTGAGTGACAGAGTGAGAGTGAGACTCTGACTCAAAAAAAAAAATAAAATAAAATAAAATAAAATATGAAAAGCTGTTTCAAGAGATAGAGCAGCTGGGCATAGTGGCTCACCCCTGTAATCCCAGCAGTTTGGGAGGCTAAGGTGAGAGGATTGCCTGAGCCCACGTGTTCGAGACCAGCCTGGGCAACTTGATGAGACCGCTTCTCTACCATAAATAAACAAATTAGTTGGAGCCGGGCTTGGTGACTCAGCCTGTAATCCCACGTCTTTGGGAGGCCGAGGTGAGTGGATGGCCTGAGCCCGCGGGTTCGAGACCCGCCTGGGCAGTGAGACCTCATCTCTACAATAAATCAAAAAACCACCCGGGCGTGGTAGCGCATGCCTGTAATTCCGGCTACTTGGAAGGCTGAGGCGGAAGGATCGCTGGAGCCCAACAGTTCGAAGCTGCGGTGGCCAGGAGCAGCCACTGCATTGCAGTCTGGGTGACAGAGTGAGACTCCAACTCAAACAAACAAACAAACAAACAAAAACAAAAACAACAAAAAAATTAGCTGGGCGTGGTGGTACCCCCCTGTGTTTCCAGCTACTTGGAAGACTGAGGCAGAAGGATTGCCTGAGCCTGGCAGGTTGAGGCTGCAGTGGCCGTGAGCATTCCACTGCATTCCAGCCTGGGCAGCAGAGTGAGATTCTGACTCAAAAAAAAGGGGGGGGGGTGTGACATCCACGCCCCCATGAGCACCGCAGCACCCTGTATCTGTGTGGATGTCCACCTATTAAGGCTCCATGCGCCCACTCACTGCGCTGTCTGGCCTCCCGTCTCCCCAAAGACCTCCTATGGAGCCTGTGGCAAGGCTTTCCAGTGCTCAAGATCCCCTCAGTCTTATCTGGGAAGGTGTCTAACTCTCCTTGGTGCGTGGGGGCAGTTCACCAGGAGCGGCTGGGGTGGGGTGCCAGTGAGTGTCTTCCCAGGCTTCCCAACCTTCTGGAAAATTTCTTGGACAAATGACAGAGACAAGCAAGCCCCTTGGTATGTCTGAAGCTGACATTTGCCTTCTGGAGTCATCCCCTGAACTGGGGTGAGGTAGAAGGGTGGACAGCATTTGAGAATTCCAGCATGAAGTCATAGAAATAGAACCTCTGCCTGCTGGTGGGACAGAGCAGGGGATGATTGGTCAAGGATATCACAGATAGCACCAAGTAAAGAGTCAGAGAGCCAGAGTGGGGGTGTCTCATGCACAGCCCCCCAAGTACCTCTGGGCCCTCTCTCAGGTCAGAACCATCTGCCTGGAGCAGTGGATGGAAGAAAGGGTGGGTGGAGGTCAGGTCAAGTTCAGCCCCAGCCCACGATTTGGTCACGTTGGCACAGAGGAGGAACGCAGTCGTGTGGCCACATCCACTGTTGGTGAACCGGGTGCAGAATTATGGCAGCACTTCTTCTAGGTCTGTTTACTTGCATCTTCCTCAGCAGGACCCTCTTTCTAGCAGGGTCTCCTGGACTGTTGGGAGGACTCCCTGAGGTCAGGCAAAATGTGCGGGAGGACTCCCCGAGGACAGGTGTATGGGGCAGGAGAACTTCCCTAGGCCAGGCATGCGGGAGGGAGGCCTCCCTGAGGCCAGAGGTCAGATGTGCTGGCCTCAGCTGTGTACACCATCGGGGGTGATCCCCGGGTCCCCTTGTCCTTCCAGTTTGAATGACTGTGGCTTCTGGCAGGAGCTTAGCAGGTGAAACTGAGCCTGCTACTAGGTCCACTGCTATCTACTGGGCTGGGGGAGGCCAGAGCTGAAGGAAGCTGTCTGTGGTCTGGCCCAAGGGAGGCCCTCTGCTCGGAGGCTGGCTCTGGACTCTGCCCTGTGGGATCCCCAGTAAGGCCTCGCAGCCAGCAAGGCCCAGGATAAGGTTGCTGTGTTGCTGGTAGCCCCTACACATCCTCAATGAGTGAGGCCGGTTGGTGTCAACACTATGACTCTCTCAGGAGGCTGATCACCCTGATTCACTGGCTGCAGATTCGCTGGCTAGCTGTTCACAAGAAGCAAAGAAGAAATAGACATTCTGCCGGGGGGGGCGGCCTCATCTTCTTTACACAGTTTCAACCAAGGCCCTGAAGAGGTCGCCAGGTTCTCTGTGGGTCTAGGGGTGGTGCCTGGAAGGGGAGGAGGAGACAGGGTGGTCTAGGGGATAAGGTCTGGAAGGGGAGGGGAAGATGAGGTGGTCTAGGGGTGGGGATGGAAGGGGCAGAGGAGATGGGGTAGTCTAGAGATTGGGCCTGGTAGGGGAGGATAATACGGGGTGTTCTAGGGGTGGGAATGGAAGGGAAGGGGAGACAAGCTGGTTTAAGGGTGGGGCTTGGAAGAGGAGAGGGAGAAGGGGTGGTCTAGGGGTGGGGATGGAACAGTAGAGGGTTATAGGGTGGTCTAGGTGTGGAGTCTGGAAGGGGCAGGTAAGAGGGGCTGGTCTAGGGTGGAGACTGGAAGAAGAAGGGAAGATAGGGTAGTCTAGAAGTCAGGTTTTGTAGAGGATGGTGATACAGCATGTTCTAGGGGTGGAGATGGGCTGGTCTTAGTATGTGGAAGGAAGGGGAGAGGGACACAGGCTGGCCTGCCTGGTAGGCTTGGGGAATGGGAAGCCAGAGGTATCCCTCAGCAGAAGACAGACAGGAAAGGACACCAGGTCACATCCCGAGGGTCCAGCGCCCCCACATCCAAGTGTCACAGCTGTAGCTTGCCAGGCTGGTCGCAGGCCCGAGTCCTCCTCACAGCTTCCAGGAAGCCCTTGTGGGTGGAGAAGGAACTTTGGAAGAACTGCACTGAGCATTGTCTTCTATGTTCAGTGTAAACACAAGGGCCCCTCAGGGTCCGAGCATGGTCACTGGAGAGTCACGGCAGCCAGGGTCGCAGTCACCTCCACTCAGTGGCCACCTTCCAGGGCAATGGGGACCACAGAGCTACCAGGCACAGCTGTCCAGGAGTGTCCAGGGCAAGTTCTGTGCACACACACACACACACACACACACACACACACACACACACACACACTGGTCATCCATCAGGGCCTTGGGGACTGTTCTGCCATGGAGAGGGTAGTCCAGAGAAAGCTCATGGGAACCAATGGAGTGGACCCTGGCAGAGAGACAGGGCTCAGGGGAGTGGAGCGAGGGGACAGCAGGGTGTGCTCCCAGCAAGGAGGTCCCGAGAGGCCAGGGAGGGAGTCTAGGGCAAGGCCCAGAAAACTGTGTTCTTCACAAGTTCTCATGGGATCTGGTGCCATGCGCCCCATTTGGGGAAAGGGGAGGGCTAGGGACCTGACATGTGGTGTCCTGTCTACACAAAATACCGTTTCCAGGTTCCACGAGTTTTTAAAATTTTCCTGAAGGTGGCACATGGGTAGTTGACAGCCCGAGCTCACCGGCCAGGCTGCCTGGGCACTTGGGGCCTTGGGGATATCTCTAGACCTCCATGTCTGGTTCTCAGACACAGTGGCAGTACCAACGTGAATAGGGACCAGCAGAGGGTCAGGGTCCTGTCCCGGAGGGGCTGCGTGTCAAGGTGACTGGGAACTCCTGCATCCCCTGGTGGCTCCCACTCCCTCGTGGTCTTGCCTCGGCCTTGCTGGACGTCAGCCCATAAAGACTGAGGACATCTCCGTGGAGGCTTGGTCCCCCGCCTTGGGTGACCTTCACACAGCAGTAGGCCTGTGTCCTCGGTGTTTCTGAAACTGGGGACTGAATCTCTTTTGGAAAACCCAGATATACTTCCCTTGGGCTTTGTTTTAACCAAGATCTAAACAAATGTTACCATTTATAAAGACAACACTCCCTTCTGGTGCAGGAATTTCCATTTGGAAGTTAGTTTCCTTCTACAGAATAAAACTTGGTGTTTCACAAGCCAGTGTCTCTCCAGCTGTCATCAAGGCATCGGGGCCTTTCATAATGGGCTTGAGACTGTACAGACGGCCATCTCTTTTCTTAAAAGTGTTTTAAAGTCTTGCGACGTGACAGTAGTTTTGAATACAGGGCCCAGGAGTGAAAATCCCCTGCGGCTTCATAATGACTTTGGTAGGAAATCTCCAGAGACGAAACATGTCTTGAGCCGGTGTGTCTGAGCTGAATCCAGTCCAGCAGGCACTTGCTGAGCAGTGGTCTCAGCCTCCAACAGACACAGGGGAACAGAGAGTGCTGCCTCTGTCCTCTTGGGAGAGATGATGGATGGGGCCATGGGAGCACTCTCCCAGAGGGGTGGAGAGGCTTCTCAGAAGGATGAGTTCACCAGGATGACTGGCAGAGAAAAAGAGAGAGAGAGACAGAGAGGGAGACAGAGAGAGAGGGAAAGGAAGAGAGGGGGAAACAGAGAGGGACAGAGGAGGAGGAGAGAGAGAGAGGGAGAGACAGAGACAGAGAGAGAGAGAGAGATGGAGACAGAGAGAGACTGATAGAGAGACAGAGGGGAAGAGGGGGGAGAGGGGAGTGGGGGGAGAGACAGAGAGACAGAGGAGGGAGAAAGAGAGAGACACAGAGATGGAGAGAGACAGAGAGAGAGACAGAGAGAAAGAGAGGAGGGGGAGAGAGACACACACAAAGATGGAGAGAGACAGAGAAGGAGAGGGGAGAGAGAGAGAGAGACAGAGATGGAAAGAGAGAGACCAAGAGAGGAGAGACATAGATGGAGAGAGACACACAGAGAGAGAGACAGAGACAGAGAGAGAAAGACAAACTCATGAGTGCCACATGAAAGTGACATTCATAGTGGGACACTGGGGACAGATCTGAACTGTGTTGGGGTGACAGGGTAGGAGCCACAGAGCAGGACACTTTGTGGGGTGGCCCTGACACAGGCATCCAGGGAGCACTGCTCAGTAAAGGGCTTTGGGCTCCAGACTGTGTTTGAATGGATCTTCAGGGAGGTGATGGTTAACTTCATGCGTCAATGTGGCTAGACCATGTTGCCTGTTGTTTGACCAACATAAATCTGGATGTTTGTGTGAAGATTAACACCAAATGTGAATACCATTTATAGTCAGTGGACCTTGAGTAAAGCAGATTGCTCTTTGTGTTGGGTGGGCCTCATTCAATCAATGGAAGACTTTCAGAGGGCACATACACCCACACTCACACATACACATACACAACTGAGGTTTCAAAGAGGAAGCAGCTCTGCCTCAAGACTGAAAAACAGAAATGCAGCCCGAGCCTCCACCTGCTGGCCCGCAGTTCTGGACTTGAGACCGCAACCCTTGAATTTCCAGACTGTCTGCTGTCCTTGCCAGTCCCCACAATTACACGAGCAGATTTAAAATAGAAACATCTCTATCGACCAACTATCTACCTATCACCCATCTGTCTTTCTATCTACCTACCTACCTATCTACCTATCATCTACTATCTATCTACCTATCATCGAGCTAACATCTATCATCCATCTGTTATCTAGAAATCAATCATCTACCTAACATCTACCTATCATCTATCTATTTAACATCTATCATCTATCTATCATCTATCTATCTATCTACCTCTCATCTATCTATCTATCTATCTATCTATCTATCTATCTATCTATCTATCTATCGTATCTATCAATCACCTATTAACTATATGTCTAACATCTATCATCTATCTACCTACCTATCATCTATCCATCGTCTATCTACCTATGTATCTTCCTATCATCTATTATCTGTCTCTCTCTCTACCTATCATCTATGCTCTATCATTCATCCACCTGGATACAGACTCCGCTACCCTTACTGGCCCCAATTCTCTGGGACACCCTGCGTGAAGTGGCTCTGCAGAGGGACCCTATAGATTTTTCTGGTCCTGGGTAGGAGCAAGTATTTGGTCACAACTTGAGAAAATGCCCCGAGGAACGGGATCCAGGCATGGCTCTTCCTTGAGTCATGAGGATGTAAGTACTCTGTGGCAGATACCCCCAGATTCCCACCCTACAGCCCCTCTCACTTATTTCTGTCTTACCAAAAAAGCACTAACTGTGTCTGAGTCAGCAATGCTTAGCTAAAATACTCCATCTCCCATCCTTCTTTGCAACTAGGGGTGATCGTGGGACACTGTCACAGCCCATGAGACTGAAGGAAGCCACTTTGGCTCTTGGCTCTTGGAAGGACAACTTGGCAGGCACGTCCCAAGTCCCCAGGTCTGCTCCCTCCCCTGCATGCTTCCTGCCTGGAATGAAGACACAAAGTCCCATGGTTCGGCAGCCATCTTGCAATCATGGAGATGAAAGCTCCTGAGGATGGTAGGCAGGAAGGCAGAGAACTCTGGGTGGTGAAGACCCTGTGGCTGGGTACATCGGCCCTGGACCACCGCTCAGGACTTCTTAATAAGAGAAGAGCCTCTCTGTGTTGGTACTGACCTTGCTGCAGTCCCTGATGCATGTCGTTGAAAGCATTTGACTGACATAGCACAGTCTCAGCACCGTTGGGTTAAATGACAGTAGGACTTTTGGAGGCCACCAAGGATATGTTGCTGGGGCAGAGGGAGGAACCTACAGACCCAACTGACTTCACCAAGCTCTTTTCCAAGCAGCCAATTAGTTGATAGTGGGTGATCATATCAACAGTCATTCCCTTGATGAGGACACAGCAGAGGCAGGTGTGCGTGGGGGAGCAGTGTCAAGAACACATCATCACCAGATGTGAGTTGGGAGGCAGGCAGTGAGAGGGTATCTTTAACTACAGAAGATGGTTCTAAAAAGTAGAAGTGAGGCCAGGTCCTGTGGCTCACACAGGTCAGCCCAACACTTTGGGAGGCCGAAGCAGGAGGATCACTTGAGGCCAGGAGTTTAAGACCAGCCTGAGTAACATAGGGAGACCTCATCTCTACAAAAAATAAAAAATCAGTTCGGTGCAATGGCACCTGTAGTCCCAACTTCTTGGGAGATTGAGGCAGGAGGATCACCTGAGCCCAGGGATTTGAGGCTGCAATGAGCTATGAATGCACTATTGTGCTCCAGCCTGGACAATAGAGTGAAACTCTGTCTCTATAATAAATAATAAATAAGTATAAGCATAATCTGAAGAGTGGAAAGTGACTACATGTGTTCCTGCCATCCCGAAAGTGTCTGGCTTCACCCATTTCCCATTCAGAAAAAGGTGCAGCTCACAGCCGCGCTCGTTTCACTTGACATAAACATGCTCTTTGAGGCTGACACCAATCCGACTGGTTTTCAATGTGAAAACAAAATACAAAAACTATTCCTGGAGTTAGTTTGGGACAGAAATTGTCTCTAATCCTGCTGTAATGGAAACGCGTGTGACCATCAGGATGTCATGTCGCATGTAGGAATACTACTTTTTCTAGGAGTTGCTGCTATTGAAAATTACTATAAAAAAGAAAAAAAAAGAAGAGAATTACTATATTTTGTAAATGGTAACACCACTGCTAAAAACAGACTGCTGTAAATAGAAGGATGCCACTTGTTTCCAGACTATTGCTATAACAGAGTGGTGTGAAAATAATTCAAGCGAGATATTTTGTGACAACTTTGGGGTAGGGTCAAGACCGAGATCCGTGTGTTACCTTGGAGTAAATGCTGCAGCCACCAGTACCGCTTGCAGGAGTCTCAGGGTTGACAGGAGGAGAGTTAAACAAGAAAGAAATGACATTAGGGGCATGACTCGCGCCCTTTTCATAAATAAAGCCAGGTGTCCTGTCTGCTTCCTCCTCATTTACTCACTCATTCATTCAAGCATTCATCGAGCACATGCACACGAGACACTCAAATGAGCAAGACCCAGTTCTCGACCTTCAAGAAGCAAAAAAACCCCAAAAAACAAAATTAGCTGGGTGAACTGGCACCTGTGGTCCCAACTACTTGGGAGGCTGAGACAGGAGGATCACCTGAGCCCAGGAATTTGAGACTGCAATGAGCTATGAACACAGTATTGTGCTTATGTCCTCCTCCCTTCCTCCCTCCTCCTTCCTTCCTGCCCAGGTC